>NC_142736.1:3020000-3080000 GCF_051943395.1 Hippocampus bargibanti | reverse complement strand
ACCCAGCGCAAAATTGTACAGCTGAAAAAGATATACAGCGATACCTTGGCTTACGAACTTAATTGGTTCCCAGACAGTGTGTAAGGCGAAAAGTATGTATCCCAAAAAATGATTTCCCATCGGAAACCATTAAAATGAGAATAATCCGTTCCCAGGTCCGCATTAAAACATAATTTTCTACTTTCTAATTTTCTAAGCCTTAAAACTACACAATATATACCTTATTGTATGTATAATATATGGTATTGTAATTAAAGAAATAAACTGTGCTATATAATAAAGTTGTTTTATTGACCTTTGTGATGGTTGTTGATGGCTTGATGGAATGGAGTGGCCAGTTTCATCAGCATTAAACACTTGATGAGGAACGTAAATTGATGAGGAATGTAACCTTCTTTCACCATCTTGAGGAATGATCCCTTGTAGGTGCTTTCTCTGCGATAATTTTACCCTGTTCCTCATCAGTTGTGTTCTGTTTAGCTGGGTTGATAGCTTTTTGCATCAAGTCTACAGATGGCTTGTGCGGGTTATTTGTGGAGCCCGATTGATGGAAATTTTAACCTTGCAGTTTACACTCTGCATTTGAACTATCAAAGTTGAAACGGATCCAAATTTCACTGTTTTCTATCCATTTTGTCACTCTCTCGCTGTCGTCTGCCTGTCTCTTTAATGTTAATTTATAAAGTATCCCACTCTGAAAAAAGAGTCAAGTAGAGCCAAGGAAGAATGTGGAGTTCGGTAGGTTGAATAAAGAAATACAAATTAAATATGGATGACATGTTACCTCTATGTCACGTGATCAAACCAAACCAACATAGATGCTGAAAATATGCACTTGTCCCACTGATCCAATATTTTGCTTTTTCTCTCCCTTGCAGAATGGAAGCGCAAGCTGGGCGGACGAGGCGGACAGTAGCAGAGGAAGAGGAGAAGCCTCCAGAGACTTTGCCAAGGTTAGATTTAATTATAAATAAATGGTAAAAAATAGATGAATAAATGAATGAATTGATTAGCCATTATTATTATTATTATTATTATTATTATTATTATTATTATTATTATTATTATATATTTTTATTTATTTTGTATTTTTTATTTTATATATTATTTATGTATTTATTCATTATTTATGTATATTCATTTATATTTTATATTTTATATTTTATATTTTATATTTTATATTTTATATTTTATGTTTTGTATTTTGTATTTTGTAGTTGGTATTTGGTATTTGATACCAAATACCAAAATACTTTATTATATTATATTTTATTTATTTAATATATTATTTATGTATTTATTTATTATTTATGTATATTCATTTATATTTTATATTTTATATTTTATATTTTATATTTTGTAGTTGGTATTTGGTATTTGATACCAAATACCAAAATACTTTATTATATTATATTTTATTTATTTTGTATATTTAAATATTATTATTATTATTATTAATATTATTATTATTATTATTATTAGAAAAACAAAATACAGGAGCTGCTGTAAAGGCAGCCACTCTTGCGGCGCCATCTTGAAGTAAAAAAAAACAACAACTAAATAACGAATAATATGACACAACGCAAAAGAAACAGACAGTCATTCAATTTGAAGCATTTTCTGAACCCTTTTTGTTGCATGAAGCAGTTCTAGATGAAAGAGCGAGAGGTTCAAAGCATCTTTTTCACCAGTGGATCCGAGACGTCTTGGTGGAATGTACACGTCTGCTCCAAGCTAAATGTTGAAAGCACGAAGCTTTAGCATCCATTAACGAAAAATGACGTTCCCACGTGAATCCGCTTCATTTCCAAGCCGCAACGGTTCCACATAAGGAATGAATGAATGAAAATTAAAGGGGTCTAATAGAACGTTTTTACTTTAAAATGGCTTTTCTGTTGCTGCTAGTAATGGCGTTTCTTCTTCTTCTTCTTCTTCTTCTTCAGTTGTACGAGCTGGATAGCGACCCCAAAAGGAAGGAGTTTTTGGATGATCTCTTTACCTTCATGCAGAAACGAGGTACTTTGCATTTATTTACATAAGAGGAATCGTTTTCAAACGGCTCTGCGGTCTTGGAGGGTTTTTTTTTCACACAAACACATTTTATTCCTAACACAAATAGGAACACTGTTGTATTTTATTTTATTTTATTTTATTCCATTTTATTTTATTTTATTTTATTTTACTTTGTTTTTATTCATTTTATTTCATTTATTTCATTTTATTTTGTTTCATTTTATTGTATTTTCATTTATTTTATTTTATTTTATTCCATTTTATTTTATTTCATTTCATTTTAGTTCATTTTATTTAATTTAATTTAATTTTATTGTATTTTATTATAGTTTATTTTATTACATTTCATTTTATTTCATTTTATTACAATTTATTTCATATATCATTTTATTTTATTTCACTTTATTTCATTTTATTTTATTTTGTTTTTTAATTTAATTTTAATTTATTTTGTTTTTTAATTGTATTTAATTTTGTTTTTTTCATGTTATTTCATTGTATTTTATTTCACTTTGTTTCATTTTATTCCATTTTATTTTATTTCGCTTTATTTCATTTTATTTCATTTTATTCCATTTTATTTTATTTCGCTTTATTTCATTTTATTTCATTTGATTCCATTTTATTTTATTTCACTTTATTTCATTTTATTCCATTTTATTTTATTTCGCTTTATTTCATTTTATTTCATTTTCCTTTTTTAAAATCATTTTACTCCATTTTATTTTATTTCATTTCATCTTAGTTCATTTTATTTCAATTTCTTCCGTTACTTTTATTTTATTTCATTTTAATTCATTGTATTTTATTGCATTTCATTTCATTTTATTGATTTCCTTTTACACAGTGCACTCCCCCAATTTTCAACTGGGCGACTTAAATTTTTGGGTATTGTCATTTAACTTGTCAACGCGGCGACTGCCTGCTTCGCCCACCCGCCTCAAAATTCTGAGGTTGTGGGTTCAAATCCAGTCTTTGTTCTTATTATGTCAAGATTTCATGTTCTTCAGATATTTTCATGGTTTTTCCTGTTTTGAATATATATGAGGGAAAAAAGTCAATAATTCTCGAAAAGACAAATATCAAATATCCGCATTTAAATTAATATAAGAGATTGTTTACATAAGATCGTCATGCGACTACATGTCCTACTGGTTCTTCCAGAGTTTCTAATTTCAATCAAATTCATCTCCCAATAACATTTTTTTTTCTTTTGGACGACGGTTTATTTATGATTAATCCCTAGCTCGTATTTTAGCATATTTTGTATAAATATACGAGCGCTTATGTGATTCCTTTGATCAGATGGTGATTGTGGGATGCTATTTTCATAATAATAATAATAATATTGATAAATTTCACTTTCAAAACTCTCAAGGTCACTTTACAGTCACAGGATCAGTTTTTCTGTGGGTGAGCAGTAGCAGCCACACGCGCCAGCGTTCACTCAACCTGGAATAACTCAACTAGATAGAAAGTTAGTTAGCTAGCTAATAGATAACTAATAGATAGCTAGCTAGTTAGATAGCGAATAGATAGCAAATATCTAGCTAGCTAGGTAGCCTGTTAGTGAGTTATATAGCGAATAGGTAGCAAATCGATAGCTACCTAGGTAGCCAGCTAGTTAGCTAGCTCGCTAACAGTTAAATGATAGCTAGCTAGCTAGTGAGACAGTGAATAGATAGCTAACTCGGGAGCCAGCTAGCTAGTTAGACACTGAATAGATAGCAATACATAGCAAATAGAGAGCTAGCTAGGTAGCCAGCTAGATAGTTGAATATTCGAATAGATAGGAAATAGATAACTACCAAGGTAGCCAGCTAGCTAGTTAGAGAGCGAATAGATAGCTAGCTAGGTAGACAGCTAGCTAGTTAGATAGCGAATAGATAGCAAATACATACCGAGCTAGGTAGCCAGCTAGCTAGTTAGATAGCATATATATATATAGCTAGCTAGATGGCCAGCTAGCTAGTTGGATAGCGAATATATAGCAAATAGATCAGATAGCAAATAGATAACTAGCTCGGTCGCCAGCTAGCTAGTTAGATAGCAAATAGATAGCTACCTAGGTAACCAGCTTCATAGCTAGCTAGGTAGCCTGTTAGTGAGTTATATAGCGAATAGGTAGCAAATCGATAGCTACCTAGGTAGCCAGCTAGTTAGCTAGCTCGCTAACAGCTAAATGATAGCTAGCTAGGTAGTGAGACAGTGAATAGATAGCTAACTCGGGAGCCAGCTAGCTAGTTAGACACTGAATAGATAGCAAATACATAGCAAATAGAGAGCTAGCTAGGTAGCCAGCTAGATAGTTGAATATTCGAATAGATAGGAAATAGATAACTACCAAGGTAGCCAGCTAGCTAGTTAGATAGCGAATAGATAGCAAATAGATAGCTAGCTAGGTAGTCAGCTAGCTAGTTAGATAGCGAATAGATAGCAAATACATACCGAGCTAGGTAGCCAGCTAGCTAGTTAGATAGCATATATATAGCTAGCTAGATGGCCAGCTAGCTAGTTGGATAGCGAATATATAGCAAATAGATCAGATAGCAAATAGATAACTAGCTCGGTCGCCAGCTAGCTAGTTAGATAGCAAATAGATAGCTACCTACGTAACCAGCTTCATAGCTAGCTAGGTAGCCAGCTTTTCAGAACTCTCAATGTCACTTTACAGTCACAGCATCAGTTTTCTGAAGAAAACTAAATAACAAATAAGATAACAACACAAAGACACAGAGAGTCATTCATTCTTCAGCACTTGCTGTACCCTCTTTGTGACATGAAGCCGTTCTAGATGAAATTTTTAAAACATTTGTGATCAGAATGACAAATGAAAATGCCGAAACAAGAACGTACAGTGAGACCTCAACTTACGAACTTAATTGGTTTCCAGACAGAGTGTGTAAGGCGGATAGTGTGTATCTCAAAAAAAAATTCCCATAGGAAACCATTAAAATGGGAATAATCTGTTCCCGGGTTTCCATAAAATATACTTTTCAACTAAATAAGCCTTAAAGACTGCACACAACATACCTTATTCTATGTATAATAAATGTGCTATTGTATTGTAATGAAAGAAATACACTGCATTGTATCATAAAGTCACTTTATTTACATTTGTGATGGTCATTTATGGCTTGATGGAATGGCGTTGGAGGTCGAAGGTCAAAGGGAATTGCTGTTTGGAAAGAGAGGCACATTACATTAGGACTGTAATTAAAGAAATAAACTGTGCTGTAAAATAAAGTTTTATTGACCTTTTTGATGGTCGTTGATGGCTTATGGAAGGAGAGTCACCTTCCATAAGGACTGTTGGTAACTTAACCTCTGGCGCTGTTCGGTCGTGTGCTTCCGCCGAAGATCACTCCGCCAGCCGTGGTGGGTGTGTATTATGAAAATAGTGCTTATTATAAGGTTTAATTTTCATAAATTTGACGTTTGTAAGACAAAAAGTTTGTAAGATAAGGTGTTTGTAAGTTGAGGTCTCACTGTATTTACTTATTTAGTTACTCATAAAAAAATAAAACCCATACTTTTATTTGATCTTCATTTTATTTCTGCTTATATGTGAGTGATCTCCCTGGTCTGACCTTACGACATCCTCGTTTTGGGGGTGGTTTGATGAATGAAGTTGTAAAAGAAGGGCGGAATCCGTCAAGCCCCTGTTAGCGTCTCCGTCCAGCGACAGACGGCGGGAGTTGTAGTCTGCTGACCCTTTTACGCATACTGATCCATCAGCCCTGACTCAAACGTCGCCTGACGAGCGGTGATCTGACTGGACGCGCCGTGCCAACTCACGCTATTCACACCAAAAACAAGAATGGAATCATTAGCGATGTGAGCTAAAAGGCTAACGGTTGCTATGCTAGCATGTGTGCGCTAAAGTCATTGAAAGAGGAACAAATTGAGTGGATTTAAGTTCCTGACGGAAGGAAAACTTAGGAGGGATTCCCATTTCCTGCCCATGCGCTTAAAAAAACAGCCGCGTGAGGGTCTATTTTTGTAGTGTTGAGGAATTTTAGCAGCTGCTTGAAATCCTGTCTTTGCATTAAGAAATCCATTGATGGCCATGGCTATCTTTTCAAGGAAGACGTGTTCAGTTCCTGACTTTTGTTGCGTTAGCTGGTCTTCCTTCCTTTAGCTAGTTGTTCTCTTTGTGTCGTTGTGATAACTCGTGAAGCTTATTTGTACAGGAGGTTGTGACCCTGCTGGGTACGGTTATTTCCTTGTTGCTGCTAAGTCCCGATCAGAATGTAGTCGGTTTGATAACTTTATGATTGCAAACTGATTACTACAAGGCAGGAAGATTTTTGAAGATGGGGTCAGGAAGACGTCATCAGTCAAGTGTTCAGGAGATCTTTGAAAGAAGCTTATAAATAAAATGTATTACTCGTTCATCCATCCAAACGACCCATTTATTTATTTATTTATTTATGTATTTATTTATTTATTTAATATTTATTTATTTAGTTAGTTAGTTGTATGCTTTTTTTATTTAACTATTTGTGAATTTCTTTAACTATTTTTATTATTATTTATATAACACTATTATTAATATTTATTTTATTTTATTATTCATTTATTTATGTTTATTTATATTATGTTTATTAATATTTATGTGTTTGTTTATTTATTTATTTATTTATTTATTTATTTATTTAGTATTTATTTAGTTAGTTAGTTGTATGCTTTTTTATTTAACTATTTGTGAATTTCTTTAACTATTTTTATTATTATTTATATAACACTATTACTATTTATTTTATTTTATTATTCATTTATTTATGTTTATTTATATTATGTTTATTAATATTTATGTGTTTGTTTATTTATTTATTTAGTTAGTTAGTTATTTGTATGATTTATTTATTTAGTTTTGTTATTTATTTGTGTGATTTTTTTATTGAACTATTTGTTAATGTATGTTACTATTTTTAATTATTATTTATATAATACTATTATTAGTATTTATTTTATTTTATTATGTATGTATTTATGTTTATTTATATTATATTTATGAATATTTATTTATTTATTATTTTTTTATTATTTATATAATACTATTATTAGTATTTATTTTGTTTTAATATTTATTTATTTAGGTTTATTTATATTATGTTTATTAATATTTATGTATTTATTTACTTATTTATTTATTTGTATTATTTTTTTATTTAACTATTTGTTAATTTATGTAACTATTTTTATTATTATTTATATAATAATATGATGAGTATTTATTTTATTTGATTATTTATTTATGTTTCTTTATATTATGTTTATTAATATTTATTCAAATAAGTATTTATTTATGTATTTGTTTATTTAGCTATTTGTTCATTCATTTGGCTATTTTTTAACACTTATTATTTATATAATACTATTGTTAATATTTATTTTATTATTTATTTATCTTTATTTATATTATGTTTTTTCATACTTATTTCAATTATTTGTTTATTTAGGTATTTGTTCATTTATTTGAGTATTTTTAACACTTATTATTTATATAATACTATTGTTAGTATTTATTTTATTATTTATGTATCTTTATTTATATTATTTATATTGTTTTTTCATACTTATTTCAATTATTTGTTTATTTAGGTATTTGTTCATTTATTTGGGTATTTTTAACAATCATTATTTATAGAATACAATTATTATTATTTATTTTATTTTATTGTTAAAGGCGCAAATAAGCCATTATTACATTCCTCCCCAATCGAAAACAGTGCTGGTATATTCAGGCTGCCGAAAAGGCGCAACCGCTCAGCAGAGTTTGTGTGATATCGCCTAGCGAAAATATATTAGCTATTAGCATTTGGCTATTGTAAACCAGTATTGTCATATCAAAAGGAAAAAAAAAACATACTTTTTTTAATTAAAACATTACGTATTATACAGTTGTTATTCATTCCCCGTGAATGATAATTTACAGTCGCGAGGGTGGGAGATTTCATGAAAGCCAGAACCATGCTCGTGTTACACTCCTAATCGAAGATTAGCAAGGACCACATGGTGGGTTATCTGCGCTTTAGAGTTATTCTGGGAGGCGATACTTTGGTTCACGACCATGAAGTCGTCTTTCACAATGCAAGTGGCGGTTAAGCCATTGAATTTCACTTCATCGCTGCAAGTAAGTAATATGATTTGTACAAACTCAAAATGGTGACTGTATTCAATTTTCTTCGGAAACTAAACTTCCATTTAGCCCTTGACTACGTTTAATACAGTGATACCTCGGTTTACGAACCCCTTGGCTTCCAAACGTTTCGGTTTACGAATGTTGAAAAATTTACCTTGGCAGACGAACTATTTTTCGGGATACACACGGAGCTGCCACAATGTGTGATGTGTCGTTCGTGAACGAGCCTGTTCTCCTCATAAGAAAATGGCAGCTGGCTTTTTTTTAGTCCTCTATTCCCCGCCCCCAGTCTTCGGTTAAAGCCACGTGATTGGTCAAGAACGCAGCAGTGAGGGGAGGTGGTTTAAACATTAAAGAGACAGGCAGACGACAGAGAGTGACAAAATATATAGACAACACTGAAATTTTGACTTGTTTCAACTTTGATAGTTCAAAGGCAGAGTGTAGACTGCAAGGTTAAAATTCCCATCACTCAGGCTCAACAAATAACCCGCATAAGCCATCTGTACACTTGATGCCAAAAGCTATCAACCCAGCAAAACAGAACACTATTGATGAGGAACTAGGTAAAATTATCGCAGAGAAAGCACCTCCAAGGGATCATTCCTCAAGATCAGGGGTGTCAAAGTCATTTTTTGCCGTGGGCCACATTGTAGTTATGGTTAATGAATAACTCGTTTTCAAATCTGAAGTCAAGAATAATGACTTTTATTGTGGTTGACATCCAAAAATATGACATTTTGGCTCAGATTTTAGCAATCATCATGGAATTTAACAAGTTTGATTTGCTTTCGCGGGCCGAAAAAAATGATGTGGCGGGCTGGATTTGGCCCGCGGGCCTTGACTTTGACACCTGTGCTCAAGATGGTGAAAGAAGAAGGCTACGTTCCTCATCAAGTGTTTAATGCTGATGAAAGCGGCCACTCCCTTCCATCAAGCCATCAACGACCATCACAAAGGTAAATAAAACGACTTTATTATACAGTATAGTTTATGTATTTAATTATAATACCATACCGCATTTATTACACATAAAATAAGGTATATTTTGTATAGTTTTAAGGCTTAGAAAGTAGAAAAGTATGTTTGATGGGGACCTGGGAACGGATTATTCTCATTTTAATGGTTTCCTATGGGAAATTATTTTTTGCGATACACACTTTTTGCCTTACACACTCTGTCTGTGATCCAATTAAGTTCGTAAGCCAAGGTATCACTGTACATGATGAAACGCGCAAATACAGACATTGCCCATATCCCCCTTTGGTGTTTCTATTGTGGGAAGCGTTGGCCTCCCAGCAGGACATGAGAGGAAGTTCCCTAACTGTAACCCTGAGACCATGAGCTCTGTCCACACCAATTACGCCATGAATGGGCTCTGGGGGGGATCAGTATGCATTATATTACTACTCTCCTCATGCTCCCCAAGCTTAGCCGTACGCCGGGCGCCCTGCGCAAAACACCACACGACAATGAAAAGGTTCTCCGGCCTTGTTTTGCTTGTAACTTCTGGAAAAGTCGCCATTTTTTTGTCACTCTACATTAGAGAATCGATCGGAGGTGTCACACAAGAGCCAGGACTGATTATTCTCAGGAACCGGGGGGAAGAAAAAAAAACAGGTGCACATTGTGCTCTGGTTATTTGTGGAAAGAGCAAACGACAATTGCTTTTTTTTTTTTTTGACGTGGACAAGCAGTCTAAATGGGGTGAGCGGCAATTGTGTTCAAACACAAAAGAAGTGAGAAGTGAGTGTCTGGTGGTAGACTTTTATAACCACGTCTTAACTTTTTGCAAACAACCTGACACATGTGACCTATTGGCTTTGTTACAGCTGTGACACTGCCCCCAGCCGGACTGTTTACAAGTTGACTGCAACCCCTGCCTCCCTTTTCCCCATTTCGTGTCTTTTACACCTAACTGTGTCATAGAAAAATGCAGGCTATGATTGACTGCGTGAAAGGGTCATGTGACCGGTGTTTTCACCACAGCGAGGCGCGGTGTTTGGTATTCAACTTTACAGCCTTATTTTTTTTTTAATTTTTTTTTTCAATCTTTTCTTTTTTGCAAATTTTTTTTTCAAAACATTTTTCAGGCAAAAATGATTTTTGCAATTTTTCTCCCCCAAAATGTTTTTTTGGGTGCGTTTTTATTTATTTATATTTCCCAATTTTGTGTCTTTTACACCTAAGGTGTCCTTAGTTTTATTTTATTTTATTTTATTTTATTTTATTTTAATCAATATTTTCTTTTTTGCAAATAATTTTTTTCAAAACATTTTTCAGGAAAAATGATTTTTTCAATTTTTCTCCCCCAAAATGTTTTTTTGTGCATTTATTTATTGATTTATTTATATTTCCCGATTTTGTGTCTTTTACACCGAAGGTGTCCTTTGTTTAATTGTATTTTGTTGTATTTTCTTTTATTTTCTTTTATTTGTTTTTTTCTTTTTTTAATGTATTTTATTTTGTTGTATTTATTTTTTTATCTACCTCATTTTATTTTATTTATTTTGTTTTGTCTTGTTTTATTGTATTTTAATTTTATTTTTTTTGGAAATATTTCCTTTTTTGCTAAAATATTTTTTCAAAATATTTTTCACCTAATGTTTTTTTTTTTTGCAATTTTTCACCCCAAAAATGTTTTTTTTTTTGCAATTTTTCTCCCCCAAAATGTTTTTTTTTGTTGCAAATTTCATTCTATTTATTGATTTATTTATATTTCCAATTTTATGTCTTTTACACCTAAGGCTTCCCATGTTTTATTTTATTTTTTGTTGTATTTTATTTTCTTTTATTGTATTTCATTTTATTCAAATTAAATTCTGTTTTATTTTATTTTGTTGCATTGCATTTTATGTTACTTAGTTGTAGTTTTGTTTTATTTGTTATTTTTTATTTTTTACAATATTTTTTTTCAAAACATTTATCAGGCAATTTGTTTTGCAATTTTCCCCCCCAATTTGTTTCGTTGCAAATGTTTATTTATGTATTAAGTTATTTAGAAATATTTATCTCAAAAATGTTTTTTTTTTCAATTTTTCTCCCCCCAAATGTCTTTTTTTCAAATTTTATTTGTGTCTTTTACGCCCAAGGTTTCCTTTGTTTTATTTTATTTTGTTGCATTTTATTTTATTTATTTTGTTGCATTTTTATTATTTTAATTTAATGTTCTTTTATTTTATTTTGTTGTTTTGCATTTTATGTTATTTTGATTTATTTTTCATTTTGTTTTGTTTTGTTTAATTTATTTTGTATTTTTTGTAATACATTTTTGCAAAATAAATTGAAAACATATTTTCGGGCAATATGTTTTGCAATTTTTCCCCTACATTTTTTTGTTGCAAATTTTACTTTATTTATATATTAATTTATGTAGCGGTAACACTCATAAAGAAGGTGTAAGTTTACACACATTCTAGGGGACAAATCAGCCCATTTCCATCGGAGCTTGTGCGCCATCTTTTGCATTTTCTGAGCGCTACATTGCAGTCCAGATGGCTCGAATTGATACGGAAGGACTTCTTTAATCGATTGCAAACATTTATGCTTTCCTCTTCAGAACTATTTGAATCATATTCATAACTGGATGAGTAACAAGAAAGCATCTTCTCCGAATCTGAACTCTCTGAAGCCATTGTTTTGATTCTGGAGCAAGGCAGTGTGTGACCAATAGTGACATCACGAACAAAGAGGCGGGACTTTCTGAATCTGCCCCGTTCTGAGCTCATTTTGTGGCAGTTTTGGGACACTTTAAGTCATTTGTATTGGTGTTTTGCATATGACTAAAAATATCAGCCAGCATGTTTTTGCTATTGTAGATGCTATAAAACGTTTTTCTGATGTCAGTTAGCAAACAAAAAAAAATGGTGTCGGTTGTCCTTTAAGAATTGTGAACGTTTTTGGCAAAACGGGAGACGCCATTGACTTTATTGCGCGACTGTGGCTTTTCCTCCGACCAAAGAGTGCACTTTGTCGGCGTGTGAATCACCTTTCACACCGCACGCGCCAATTTAACACAATCCGCAAATGGCATTTTTCCTTCCCTTGTCTTTCCTTCCGTCTTCACCCCCTTCCTTCACTCCTTCTGTTTATTGTGCTACAGTTACAACCACTGAAACTTGATAACGCCGTGGGGGATACGGGAAGGGCACCGAGCTATTGGCCTGCTCGGGTGGGGGTGTGTGGAAGGGTGTTCATTGTTAGGATATGGGGGGGTTGGGGTTGGATTAAGGGGCCTCCTCCTGTCCTTCACAATATGATTAATGATCTCAAAACAAGTGTAGTGGCAGGGAGGGACATGTTGGGAGGGGTAACCTTTTTCCCCGACAAGCCGGCTGGTTGATGGACAGCAGACAAGGGGCCCGGGCGTCGTACCTTGGGTGGCATGAAAAGGTGATGGCAGACAAGGGCACTCTCGAGATGGGCTGCCAAGGTGACAAAGGGCTGACACACTCAGCCAGTCAATCAGTCAGTCAGTCAGCTGAATAAGAGATACGGACACTCCCCTGCTTACGAACGAGATATGTTCTGAGTGTTTTTTTTGTAAGTTGAATTTGTTCGTAAGTTGCTTCGGTGCTATATTTTGTCTGGAATGTATACAGACGCTCCAGACTTTACGAACTAGATATGTTCCGAGTGGTCATTTGTAAGTTGAACTTTATGAACGAGATATGTTCCGAGTGGTTGTTCGTAAGTTGAATTTGTTCGTAAGTTGCTTCGGTGCTATATTTTGTATGGAATGTATAGAGATGCTCCCCGCCTTACGAATGAGATACGTTCTGAGCGGTCGTCTTAAGTTGAAATTGTTCGTAAGTTGCTTCTGTCCTATAATTTGTATGGATTGTATACAGATGCTCCCCACCTGTCGAATGCGAAACGTTCTGAGCAGTCGTTTGTAAGTTGAATTTGTTTGTAAGTTGCTTCGGTGCTATATTTTGTATGGAATGTATACAGACGCTCCTCACCTTACGAACGAGATACGTTCTGAGTGGTCGTTTGTAAGTTGAATTTGTTCGTAAGTGGCTTTGGTGCTATATTTTCTATGGAATGTATACAGACGCTCCACTTTACCAACGAGATATGTTCTGAGCGGTCGTTCGTAAGTTGAATTTGTTCGTAAGTTGCTTTGGATGGAATGTATACAGACGCTCCTCACCTTACGAACGAGATACGTTCTGAGCGGTCGTTTGTAAATTGAATTTGTTCGTAAGTAGCTTCACTGGATTGTATGTTAACGTCAAACACTGGACGGGGAAGTATAAAACACAGACGCTCTAACAGTCGTAAATCAAATTCACACCTACTGTAGTACGACGACATGTACCCTTGGGTCTTCAGTAAGCCATGACTGAAGCTGTAGCTCATAATTACGAAATTACGTGCCAGCAGCCCTTACTGTTTGTTATGCATCGCATCCTCCTAGAGCTTCAACTGGTAAGGGCGATTTCCTATGCAGCCAATCGCAAGCGAGCTCAGCCTGTAAAAAGGCACGGGATACAAAATCTAATTTACAGCATCTCTGTCTGAACATTTTTCGCTAAAATGTTCGTATATACCGTTATTCGTAACTCGAATGTTCATAGCGTCTATAATCACATGGCAATCTTTGGAAAAGTATTACAGGAAAAAAGGGTGGATGCCCGTACTACTTTTTAATCATGCCACCAAAAGAGACGCCCAAACTGCCTCCTCCTTTTGGATCAAAGATTTTCGAGTTTTGTGGCTTCTTGGCATGTTGATACATTGAGGAAATAGTTTGCCTTTTTTTCAGGGTGGGGGGGGGGGGGCAACTCCACCCTTATAAACAGGCAAATTACAAGCCGGCCTTAAGGGAGGCCATGCGTCCAAAATGGAGGGAAGGGTCTGTGTTTGTCGTCTTTGTTCCAAACCAACGGAAATGGGGCTTTTCTTGATGTTTGTTTTGATATTCTTAGCCCCCTTTTGGTAGATACAAATCTTCTTGCCAACCAAGGCAGACTCTTTGTGTTGCTTCCTTTCCCGAGTACAACCCCCTTTTTTTTCCATCCCCCCCCCCCCCAATCCTGTTGTTTCCTCCTTTTGCCATTTGTTCCAACACTCTACGCTGTCCATCTTTAATTACGACCATACTGTAAAGAGATTTAACTCTCTAAGCCGCCCAGACGGGAGATTCTTAATCACCCGACCCGTAACTAACGTAGCATAGTAAAAGCCGCTGACTGATTCACGATGAGGTTATCTGAATAAATACAACAATGGCCGCCACGTTTCAGCTCATACATCTTGTTTTGTCTTCTAGTTCGATAAACTGCCATTAATCACTTTATGTTCCAAACGAATTTGAATAGTGCTTAAAATAGTTAATACATTTGAATAGTGGTTAAAGTGGTTAAAAAAGTGGACCAAGAAGCAAATAATTGTTCATTTCCATCTTGTCCCAGGTGTTAAGAATCCAAATGTGAAATAATTAATCTGATATCTCATCATACAACGCACACATGTTAAGTTTCAGAAATCATAAATCGGGAGATTTTCGTACTCATATCATGATATATATATATAGTATATATATATATATATATATATATATATATATATATACTATATATATGACACCCAATTGTTTTTTTTTCCCTCTATTCCCCGCCCCCAGCCACATGATTGGTCAAGAACGCAGCAGTGAGGTGAGGTTCTTTAAACATTAAGGAGACAGGCAGACGACAGAGTGTGAGAAAATGGATAGAAAACAGTGAAATTTGGACTCGTCTCAACTTTGATAGTTGAAAGGCAGAGTGTAGACTGCAAGGTTAAAATATCCCATCAATCAGGCTCCACAAATAATCCCCACAAGCCATCTGTACCCTTGATGCAAAATGCTATCAATCCAGCTAAACAGAACACAATTGATGAGGAACTAGGTAAAATTATCGCAGAGAAAGCACCTACAAGGGATCATTCCTCAAGATGGTGAAAGAAGAAAGAAGGTGACGTTTCTCATCAAGAGTTTAATTCTGATGAAACCGGCCACTCCATTCCATCAAGCCATCAACGACCATCACAAAGGTCAATAAAACCACTTTACTATACAGTACAGTTTATTTCGTTAATTATAATACCATATCACATTTATTATAGATAAAATAAGGTCTAGTTTGTGTAGTTTCAAGGCTTAGACAGTAGAAAATTATGTTTTATGGGGACCCGGGAACAGATTATTCTCATTTTAATGGTTTCCTATGCGAAATTATTTTTTGGGATACACACTTTTCGCCTTACACACTCTGTCTGGGAACCAATTAAATTCTTAAGCCAAGGCATCACTGTATTTTGTAGTAACCAGGATAAAACCACTTTACTATACAGTACAGTTTATTTCGTTAATTATAATACCATATCACATTTATTATAGATAAAATAAGGTCTAGTTTGTGTAGTTTCAAGGCTTAGAAAGTAGAAAATTATGTTTTATGGGGACCCGGGAACGGATTATTCTCATTTTAATGGTTTCCTATGGGAAATATTTTTTTGGGATACACACTTTTCGCCTTACACACTCTGTCTGGGAACCAATTAAATTCTTAAGCCAAGGCATCACTGTATTTTGTAGTAACCAGGATAAAACCACTTCCAACCTTTTATCCCTGCACACCGGAATTGAAGTGTCAAGTGACGAGAACAGAATCCCGCAGCCACGCGTGAACTCATCGTGAGTGATATTCACGAGTGGCATCTCAGCGTAGCCAACTTCGCCTGCCACACTTGCTCTTCCATCTGTGTCCTGTGTGTGCTCTTAAAGTAGTGCTTCCTGGCCTCCACACCCCTGTGATGGATGGCACCGAGCACAATTACGGCCCCCCCCAAGGAGCCCCTACGCCACTACAATAGCCCTGAGCTCACTTCCACTGGTGTTTGCATGCGCTAGCGACAAGCAAGGGCAAAGCAACGAATCGCTTGAATGAGTGCAAAGGGGCCCGATTTTTTTTTGGTCAAACTGAAGAAACTACTTCCTGTGCTCCCTCACATTTATGTATTTATCGATCTAGCTTTTGAGTTATCTAGCTAACTATCTAGCTATCGAGTTATATATCTTCGTAGATAGCAAGCTAGCTAGCTAGATATCTAGGATGCTAGATAGCCAGCTAGGTATCTAGCGTTCTAGTTTTCTAGCGAGCTGTGTAGCTCGCTAGCTTTCTAACTTCATCAATTGCTTGTAGATGGATGAAATAAATATTAGAGGACTCGTGATAATTTTACAGTCTTAAAACATGGCGAAACCCATCATCAAGTACGTTCCCACATTTGTTTATATTATTATTATTATTAGTATTATTATTATTATAATAATAACAATAATAATAATAAGAAGAAGAAGAATAACAGTAATAAGAAGAAGAAGAATAACAGTGAGATAATAATAATAATAATAATAATAATAATAATAATATAATTGTAATGTTATAATAATAATAGTAAGAGTGATAATACTTGTAATAATAATAATAATAATAATAATAATAATAATAGTAATAATATCGATATAACCGGGACTATCGATATATCCGACCATGTTTGCATGTAATTTTCTCCATGCGTGCATAGAAATAGTATCGATATAACCGGGACTATCGATATATCCGATATCGATATAACGAGACTTTACTGTAATAATACTAGTAATAATACTAATAATAATAATAGTAACCATACTAGTAATAATAATAATAATATAATTATAATGTTATAATAACAATAATAATAATAATAATAATAATAATAGTGATACTAGTTGTAATAATAAAAATAGTAATAATACTTGCAATAATAATAGTAATAATACTAGTAGTAATAATCATAATAATAGTAACAATACTAGTAATAATAATAATAATGATAATAATAGTAATAATAATAATAGTAACAATACTAGTAATAATAATAATAATAATAATAATAATAATAATAATAATTAATAATAATTATAATAATAATATAATTGTAATGTTATAATAATAATAGTAATAATAATAATAATAATAATAATAGTAATAGTGATAATAGTTGTAATAATAATAAAAATAGTAATAATACTCGCAATAATAATAGTAATAATACTAGTAATAATAATAATAATAATAGTAACAATACTAGTAATAATAATAGTTAATAATAATAATAATAATAATAATAATAATAATAATAATAATAATGCTAATAATAATAATAATGATAATAATAATAATAATAATAATAATGTAATTGTAATGTTATAATAATAATAGTAATAATAATAATAATAATAGTTATAGTGATAATAGTTGTAATAATAATAACAATAATAATGCTCGCAATAATACTAGTAATAATAATAATAATAATAGTAACAATACTAGTAATAATAATAATAATAATAATAATAATAATAGTAGTAATAATAATAGTAATAATAATAATAATAATAATAATAATAATAATAATACATTTCATTTCTAAGCGCCTTTCAAAACTCTCAAGGACACTTTTGCCCGATGGAACTAATCTGTAGCTACCACAAACATTCGGTTGTAGTGAGCCATTTGTCTATAAAGAAATTCCAAGCCATTCAAACTCTTTCAGCGAGTGCACACGCCTGGAGCCAATTTGCATATCGGCATCGGTTACATCCCGCAAGAGCAAATAAACCACCAGCTGTCATGCCCTCCCAATGCCAAAAGCAATTACCATCGACGACGGTTGAAATTTGGATGCCCCCCCCCCCCCCCCCCCACACCCCCGACCCCACCGCCCACACTTTCCTCTTCTTTTAAAACAGCCTATCACTTTTTCAGCTCTTGTATTGATCGCCGCAAGGAAGCTGAAGGCTAGGTCTGTCAATCTGGGTGTCTGTTGACTCAAGCGGCTAATTTTCTTTCCGGCGAGGTCCAGTCCGACAAATCTGACAGTATGGTGACTACTGCGGTTAGCGCCTAGTAACTATATTCAAGATTAGCTCAATAAATCGGTAGCAGACTTCCTTTCTGTAGTTAAATTTAAAAAAAAGTGGCTTATCGTAACCTTAAAACATGAATGTTTCAAAGATAAAAATCATTAGATATTTAACTCTAGTGAATTTATGATATGTTATGAATTAATTGTGCTCCATGTTCCGAACTTTAGATACAGTGTTTTTTTTTAAGTACTTAATATTGTTTCATGTTTTATTCATTGATGTACCAACATGAATCAATCCATTACCATATACTCAACTATTATGATTATTATTATTAGTAGTAGTAGTATATTTATTGTATTTTATTTTGTTGTTTTTTATTTTGTTTTATATCTATTATTTTTATTTTACATTTATCTTATTTTATTTTGTTGTAATCTTTATTTCTATTTTTCTTTATTTTGTATTAATGTTTTAATTGTAATTGTAACTTTAACTCACTTTAATTTTAATTTTAATTTTAATTTTACGAATCAAACCATTACCATATACTCATACCATATAGTATTATATAGTTATTTTGTTGTTTTTTATTTTATTTTATATCTATTATTTTTATTGTATTTGATTTTTCTATTGTAATTTTTATTTCTATTTTTCTTAATTTTAATTTTAATTTTAATTTTAATTTTAATTTTAATTTATTTGTATTTGTATTTGTATTTTTTTTGTATTTGTATTTGTATTTGTATTTTTTAATTTTAATTTTAATTTATTTTTAGGTTGTTTATTATTTTAATTTTAATTTTACGAATCAAATCATTACCATATACTCATACCATATAGTATTATGATTATTATTAGTAGTAATAGTGTTATATTTATTTTATTTCATTTTGTTGTTTTTTATTTTTTTTTATATCTATTATTTTTATTGTATTTGATTTTTTATTGTAATTTTTATTTTTATTTGTCTAATTTTAATTTTAATTTATTTTAATGTTCATTTTCATTTTCATTTTCATTTTTATTTTAATTTTAATTTTAATTGTAATTGTAATTTTTATTTTATTTTATTTTTTTTAGTTTATTTTATTTTTATTTTATTTTATTTTAATTTTAATTTTATTTTTAATTTTAATTGTATTTTGTGTTTATATTTATATATATATTTATCACTGCCACTGCCCTAAAATCTACTATTTGTGAGTCATTTACATTTCTCAGCAATAAATGAAGGCCTCCCTCATCTCTTCTAAAGAAATCTGCAGTAAATGCCCCTCCCCTTATGTACATATTCAGCATACCGTGTTGTCCTATCACTTGTGACATACACATTCTTAGCATTTTATGTTGCTTTTCTCCAACTCGATCTTCCAGTTAGACATGAATACACCGCGATGGCCTTCTTACTCTCTGTTAAAAGTTGTGTTTACGTACATGCGTGATGTAAATGTATTTTTTTCCCACGCCCTTTCATTTGTATTTATTTTTGGTGAAACTAAAAAGAGGGATAAACGACCTTTACATTGGGATGATGATGGGGTGCCTTCAAACGTGGCAATTGGGTGGTTAATTGCATTGTACTAATTCATGTGTGTAGTATTTTTGACATGATTGATCTGCTGTAACATTGCTCTTCAATAAGCAACTCAGCGGGATTCTGTACATCCACATCTTTCTTCTTTTTGATTTGACTATTTTTTTATTTGCATATTTAAAGGACAACCGACGGCATTTTTTTTTTGTTTCCTAACTGACATCAGAAAAACGTTTTATAGCATCTAAAATACCCAAAACACGCAGGCTGATATTTTTAGTCAAATGCAAAATACCAATAAAAATGACTTAAAGTGTCCCAAAACTATTTCAAAATGGCCTCGGAAGTGGCGAGTTTCAGAAGGTCCCGCCCCCTTGTTCGTGACGTCACGCCAGGACGTCTTGCCTAGCTCTCGGATCAAAACAATGGCTTCAGATTCGGAGAAGATGCTTTCTTGTTACTCATCCAGTTATGAATATGATTCAAATAGTTCCGAAGAGGAAAGCATACATGTTTGCAATCGATTAAAGAAGTCCTTCCGTCTCATTTTGAGGCATCTGGACTCCAATGTAGTGCCCAGAAAATGCACAAGATAGCTCCTAATCTCCGTTGGAAACGGGCTGATTTATCTGCTGGGAATTTGTGTCAACTAGTATCAAATAGTAGTCTTGGTGCAACTCGCAACGATTCACCATCGCATTACAGTAAAGTCTCGTTATATCGATATCGGTTATATCGATAGTACTGCTTATTACGATACTATTTCTATGAACTCAAGGAGAAAATTTACATGCCGCAGGATCGGATATATCGATAATCCGGTTATATCGATATTTTTCCCGACTCCCGAGAATATCGATATAACGAGACTTTACTGTATTTATGTTTTTTCCTTCTAATTTAGCTATATGCCGTGGAATCTTTGTAAAATACGCTCAGTACAAGTCATTTGAAGTGATTTTACAAATTATGAACACAACTTGTCCCGAGGCGTCGGTTGCCCTTTAACCCCCGAGTAATACTACCGATCACTAATGGTCAATTCCTGAGGTAAAATATGACTTTTTAGCTTTTGTTCAATCAGCTGGTCTGTGTTTGACATATTCATTTAGCTTGCAAAACTGCCACATGGGCGGATTCAATTATCAAAGAGTGCATCAGGTATTTATGACCAAAAAAAAACCTGTTCCAACATTTTCCAAGACGCTGTGGATGTATGTCACAGCGCTTAAGAACTCATACTTTGAACTCCCTCGTCAACACACCCAAATTGAAGCATATATTGTCACTGCAAAGCATTTCATTGCATTGCGAAGAGTGACACTTGACAACCATGCTTTTAAAGGCAGTGATAACCAGGAAGTGTCAAAAGAATTGTGACCCAATCGACAGCGATGTTGCTACTCAATGCCGCGTTTCCATTACGGCGGTCACAACACAACACAACACACACCGTTTCCATCACAACAGACGTGGAGCGGAGATCAATTGAACTCTGCAAGCCTTCTCTGCACAATGCGTATTTTCAGTGTATGTGGTACTGCCGAGACCATTTGAAAAATGCTGGTCACTGTTTTGTGTGGCGATTGAAAATATGAATTACTGTTGTATGATGTAAAGTACAGCTCATTAAATGCATGGAAGCGTTCACATGTAGGAGAAATATATCAATTTCCGGGTTTAAGCCGACATGAAAACAAAATATAGTACAGTGATACCTTGACTTACGAACTTAATTGGTTCCCAGAGAGAGTGTGTAAGGCAAAAAAGGTGTATCCCAAAAAATAATTTCCCATAGGAAACCATTAAAATGAGAATAATCCGTTCCCAGGTCCCCATAAAACATAATTTTCGACTTTCTAAGCCTTAAATAATACACAAAATATACCTTAATTTATGTATAATAAATGTGTTAAGGTAATATAATTAAATAAATAAACTGTACTGTATAATAAAGTGGTTTTATTTACCTTTGTGTTGGTCCTTGATGGCTTGATGGAATGGAGTGGCCGGTTTCATCTTGAGGAATGATTCCTTGTAAGCTTTGGCAGCTTTATCGTCAGAACTGGCTGCCTCACCATGACGAATGACACTATGAATCCCTGTACGACGCATAAAGTTCTCGAACCATCCGTGGATAGCCTTGAAATCATCAATGGATGACGAACTTCCAGGTTGCTTCTTGACGATATCCGAGTGAAGTTGCCGTGCTTTCTCTGCGATAATTTTACCTAGTTCCTCATCAATTGTGTTCTGTTTAGCTGGGTTGATAGCTTTTTGCATCAAGTGTACAGATGGCTTGTGCGGGTTATTTGTGGAACCTGATTGATGGGATATTTTAACCTTTCAGTCTACACCCTGCCTTTGAACTATCAATGAAGTTGAAACGAGCCCAAATTTCACTGTTTTCTATCCATTTTCTCTCTCTCTCTCTGTCGTCTGCCTATCTATTTTTATTTGCAGCTCTGTGTTTCTGTAACCCCCACTGCTGCGTTCTTGACCAATCACGTGCGGCTTTAACCGAAGACTGGGGGAAGGGAATAGAGGACCAAAAGAAGCCGGCTGCTATTGTCTTGTTAGGAAAACAAGCTCGTTCGCGAACGACACATCACTCATTGTGGCAGCTCCGTGTATATCCCGAAAAATAGTTTGTATGCCAAGGTAAAATTTTCATAAATGTAACATTTGTAAACCGAAAAGTTCGTAAGCCAAGGGGTTCGTAAACCGAGGTATCACTGTATTGAAAACTATGGCAGCCCTTATTTGGGCGCAGCCTCTGATTCAACTCTGTAGGTGTTTAGTGACCAGGTTGATTTAGTCCACCCAGTTTGGGCAGAACAATGACGCCATCTTGCTCTCACCTACATGCTATTTGTGTTGTAGCATTCCTGGAATTCCACCCGGTCATAAAAAAAAAACCTTCACTGTGTGATCCCAGGCAGCTAATCATCCATCCAACCAATCGTCCGTCCATTCATTGTCCAGCAGCCTCCATAACAATCCCTCTTGATCAAGGTCTGGTCAGTTGATCCGCCGGGATTTAGGTTACAGCTGAAGAGGCCATCTCACTTTTCGCAACCTTTACAATACCCCCCTAACCTCTATTTGGTTCATCTTCATGAAGAAGGGGAGTCATATTTCTAGTTTTCTTTTAGTATGACGGCTCATATCGTCATTGACTGCGACGGACAGGCTGGCTATGCCAAACTTTTACGGAAAAATGCAGTCAAGTCTTTGATTTCTAGTCATTTGGTAATGCATGGAGTGTATTGGAGAGTCAAAATATGGGTGGGCGTTTGCAGAATAAACTTTGATAATATCAGAATAGCATTAGGGGGTAACCCGTGTATTCAGGTTGAATATCTACATAGTTTGGCTTACAATGGTACCAAGATGGAGCCGCAAGAGTGACTGACTTTCCAGCAGCTTCTGTATTTTGATTTTCTACTTCTTTCTTTCCTTTCCTCTTCCTTTCATAACTATGCTGCTGTATTACTTCCGAGTATAGTGAACGTTGGCGCGAATGGCTGCCGCTGCTCACACGCGCAAAAAAATATCCCGGCTCCGTAAAGTGTCCTTGAGAGTTTTGAAAGGCACTTAGAAATTAAATGTATTATTATTATGATGATTATTATTATTAGTAGTAGTAGTATTAGTAGTAGTAGTAGTAGTAGTTGTTGTAGTAGTAGTAGTAGTAGTAGTAGTATTGCTATTGTTATTGTGATTGTGAGTATTATTATTATTATTATTATTATTATTATTATTATTATTATTATTATTATATGAGTGAATTAATTGTAATTAACTCATTCACGAATTTATTCGGGAATTGAAAATATGACGTAGAGCGCCATTCCAGCTCATTTTTTGCCCCTTATAATCCGGAAAATATGATAATTATTTACCCCCCCCCCCCCAAAAAAAAAAAAAAAAACCTTTTAACTCATTCACTGCCATTGCAAAATTTAATCGGGAATTGAAAATATGACGTAGAGCACCATTCCCGAATTTGTTCGGGTTTTGATTTTTTTCATGCTTGGGTGCCGATAAAGCGCTGGCCATGGCCACTGGCATTTTTTTTCCAATTGTTAGCATTTTGTTCCAGCTACAGCTGCTGTTAAAGCGCTATATAAACCAATATGTATGTAATGTATTGTATTTTGAACAGCCACCCTCATTTCAAGATCATATCACTCCAGACCCATATAATTTAGGAATTAACTCTTGTTTCTGATGACAAAAGAGAGTCTAACGTTTTTAACGCTGTATTGAATGTTTATATTAGGGGTGTCAAAGTCATTTTTTTGCCGCAGGCCACATTGTGGTTATGGTTTCTTCCCGAGGGCCGTTATGAATTTGGGAAAGCCATTAGAATGTTTAATCTCCTCCACATATTACATATAGAGCGCACAACAAATTAATGAATAACTAGTTTTCAAATCTGAAGTCAAGAATAATGACTGTGATTGTGGTTTACATCCAAAAATATGACATTTTGGTTAGGATTTTATGGATTTAGGATTTTATTTTCATGGAATTTCACAAGTTTGATTTGCTTTCGCGGGCCAAAAAAAAAGATGTGTGGCGGGCCGGATTTGGCCCCCGGGCCTTGACTTTGACACCTGTGGTTTATATAGTCCAAAAACTCAATATTCTGTAGGTCCTGGAATTCAAGTGACAATGACACAAAACTTGGCACTGGAGTGGACACATTTTTGTACATCTGGCAGTGAATGAGTTAATTCATCAAATGTTTTATTTAAAAACAAACAAAAAAACACACGTGTCCGCTATGTGTGTACAATTGAAATGGAGCGACTTGACTCTTTGTTTAGAACGTCAAAATCAACTAACGGGCTACACGTGCTACAGTGCGCACTTTGCCGGCTCACATCTGCTTGCAATATTTTTGTTACGCTAACGCTAATAACTAGAAGTCAGAGTGTAACTACACAAAACACTTGTCAAGCAGATCTGTTCTGTACAAAAGCAGCTCTCACACATCACAAAGACAGTTTTATTATACTGTCGATTCAAAGCGTGTCACGGCGTATACAGGACAGCATTTTTTTTTGTGAGTTACAGTGATACCTTGGTTTACGAACCCCTTGGCTTACGAACATTTTGGTTTACGAACGTTACATTTACAGTAAAGTCTCGTTATATCGATATCGGATATATCGATAGTCCCGGTTATATCGATACTATTTCTATGCACGCACGGAGAAAATTACATGCAAACAGGGTCGGATATATCGATAGTCCCGGTTATATCGATATTTTTTCGAACTCCCTTGAATATCGATATAACGAGACTTTACTGTATTTAAAAAAAAAATACCTTGGCATATGAACTTTACCTTGGCATACGAACTTTTTTCGTACACGGAGCTGCCACAATGAGTGATGTGTCGTTCGCGAAAAGCCCGTTCTCACAACAAAATGGCAGCCGACTGTTTTTGTCCTCTATTCCCTGCCCCCAGTCTTCGGTTAAAGCCACGTGATTGGTCAAGAAAGCAGCAGTGAGGGGAGGTGGTTTGAACATTAAAGAGACAGGCAGACGACAGTGAGAGTTCCAACTCTAATAGTTATAGCAGAGTGTAGACTGCAAGGTTAAAATATCCCATCAATCAGGCTCCACAAACAACCCGCACAAGCCATCTGTACAATTTGAAGAGAACACTTGATGCAAAAATCTATCAACCCAGCTAAACAGAACACAATTGATGAGGAACTAGATAAAATTATCACAGAGAAAGCACCTACAAGGGATCATTCCTCAAGATAGTGAAAGAAGAAGGTTACGTTCCTCATCAAGTGTTTAATGCTGATGAAAGCGGCCACTCCATTCCATCAAGCCATCAACGACCATCACAAAGATAAATAAAATGACTTTATTATATAGTACAATTTATTTCTTATAATACCATAGCACATTTATTATACATAAAATGTAAATTTCTCCACTGCGAAACTAATAAAGGCAAATCCAAAATAAGGTATATTTTGTGTAGTTTTAAGTCTTAGAAAAAGAAAGTAGAAAATTATGTTTTATGGGGACCTGGGAACGGATTATTCTCATTTTAATGGTTTCCTATGGGAAATACATTTTTGGGATACACACTTTTCGCTTTGCACACTCTCTGTGTGAACCAATTGAGTTCGTAAGCCAAGGAATCACTGTACTCCGTTTGAAGGTTGACCGTAGTTGCCATTGAAGTGCACCTGCGTGGCTTTGCATCCAGATTTATAACCCAGTTTGCTTTTTTTTTACAAAATTGTAATCGTACACTTGAGCTTCTAATAGTGTTATTATGAGCGGTCTGACAAGCTGCCTCCTCCCTCCTCCCGCAGCTTTGCGAGTTGCTCCTGGAGAAATTTACAGCTCCTTGACTGCTGTGGTTTGGAGCCTGGCCAGTTATTTTCTTTCCACCATGGGGTTGACAGAGCGCACGAGACAGCTCCTTTAGAATATCGACACGCTTCGACTCGTGTGTCCCGGATGCTTCTTACATATCTGCCAACCTACAGTGTTACCTTGGCTTACGAACTTCATTGGTTCCCAGACAGAGTGTGTAAGGTGAAAAGTGTGTATCCCAAACGATGCCGCGTCCGCCACCACCTATTGAGGCTTTTTTTCCGTCGCCGTCCGCCGAAGTCCAAGCGTGTTTGTTGGACGACCTCTTACAGCTTCTCCCTTAGCAGGAAAAGCGATTTTTCAACAGCGTGTATGCGTGCGTATTTGGGTCAGCAGAATGACACAGTACTAAAAATCGATAATACGAAATATAAAATGATAAAAATGACACTAAAAGTTATAAGATTTAGAATTGAACTGTAAGCAGTTTGGTATATCATAGTATTCAATAGAAAACGTTCTTTAAAAGTTACTTCCGGGTTGAGTGAACGCCGGAGCGTGTGGCTGCCGCTGCTCACCCACAAAAAAAAAAACTGATCCTGTGACTGTAAAGTGTCCTTACGAGTTTTGAAAGGCGCTTAGAAATCAAATGTATTATTATTTAAAAACAACATTGACATTGTATAGTATTCTGTCTTATAAACCTCGCGTCTGCCATTTTGAATGATTTTCGATTTACGACCGTTTGAGTTACGACCGTTTTGTCAGATCGGAACCCGGTCGTAACTCGGGATTGTTACCTGTATTTCATAGCTTGTAATAGAGATGTGGCAAAATGTGCTGAATTTTTCACAAGGCTATGTTGCTGTTCTCATCACGTTTTTGAATTCAAATGTATTTAAAGGACAACCGACAAGTTGTGTCCATAATTTGTAAAATCACTTCAAATGACTTCTACTGAGTGTATTTTACAACTATTCCGCCGTATATAGCTATATTTTATGTTTTAAGACTTCCGCTGAATATTCAGGAAGTCTTGTTTTTGAGTTAATGACGATGCCTACCGTGACGTCACGGAGGGAACGCCCCTGACCGAGAAATCGACACACAATGCATTTTGCGGTACTTTATTTGGTCTGAAAACTTTGTGTTGATGGCGAAATTAGTAGGAAAACACATAAATAACGCGATGGTGAATCGTTGTGTGTTGCACCAAGACTATTATTTGATACTAGTTGACACAAATTCCCAGCAGCCCATTTTCAACAGAGCTTTGACGCCATCTTGTGCATTTTCTGGGACGCTACATTGCTGTCATTATCGACTCGAATTGATATGGCAGGACTTCTTTAATCGATTTCAAACATGTATGCTTTCCTCTTCAGAACTATTTGAATCATATTCATAACTGGATGTGTAACAAAAAAGCATGTTCTCCGAATCTGAAGCCATTGTTTTGATTCTAGAGCAAGGCACGACGTACTGGTGTGATGTCACGAACAAGGGGGCGGGACCTTTCTGAGGTCATTTTGATGTAGTTTTGGGACACTTTGTGTCATTTTTATTGGTGTTTTTCATTTGACTAAAAATATCAGCCTGCATGTTTTGGCTATTTTAGATGCTATAAAACGTTTTTCTGATGTCAGTTAGGAAACAAAGAAATGGTGTCTGTTGTCCTTTAAAGCATGAGGGAGTGTTGAAATGGATGTTTTACAGATTTTCACTCTGGGTCTTAGACGCAACCCCCGCCATGACCGGAGGTTAGCTGCATCGATCGACATAATACGGATTTAATTAGATGAGCGTCCCCTCACAGTGAGCGTAGCCCAACCCCCCCCCTGTCAGCTGTGGATCGGGACGCATGCTTAGAATAGCAATGCATCTATCGTGTAGCGTTACATTTAAAACTACCTTATATGTGGCGGCTGCGAATCTGACCACTTGATCTGAATTGCTGTCTGAACTAAAGATAGCAAAAATTCCACACACTGGGACCTTTTTTTTTTTTTCGTTCACCTTTTATATCCCCAGGCCATACATTAAAAATAAAACAAACATTCCGTCAATGTGTACGGCGAAGTCCAGAGAATATGCTGCCCCTCACCCGACTTGTATAAACCAAAACAGCCAGTCTCTGCCCGACTTTAAGTAAACTTTGTGCATGGAGTCCAGACTCGCATTTCTCATGTGAGTGTCTGTACCAAATCATTGGCGACTGTCTGACACGACGAAGACAAAATTAGAAGTTTGGGAGACTGAGTAAATTCTGATGACTATTAGCAGTGTTTGAAATAACGTCTGCCCGGAGGCCCGTTGCGTGCAACTTTCAAAACGTCTCGGCCCAGGTGGCTGACAACTTCTTCAAGAAAAAAAATATACAGTAAAGTGTCGTTATATCGATATTCTCGGGAGTCGGAAAAAATATCGATATAACCGGACTATCGATATATCCGATCCTGCAGCATGTAAATTTTCTCCTTGCGTTCATAGAAATAGTATCGTAATAAGCAGTACTATCGATATAACCAATATCGATATAACGAGACTTTACTGTACACATTTTTTTTCAAATCAAACGTTCTTCAATAACGCAAAAGCTACAAGCAAACCGCTACAAGCCACGTGGACTCCTCTTTCTAAGCGCCTTTCAAAACTCTCAAGTACACTTTTCAGTCACGGTATAGTCCGAAGCACGAACAGGCTTCTGCTTGGCTGCCGGTGCCGAGTATGCAAATTGCCAAACAAACGTTCGTTTGGCAAGTTGCATACTTGTCACGGCAGCTGATCAGAAGCCTGTTTCTTGCTTCGGACTATACCGTGACTGAAAAGTGTACTTGAGAGTTTTGAAAGGCGCTTAGAACGAGCAGCCAAGGTGGCTGTTATTTCAAACACTGCTATTAGTCGTGAAAGTAAAACTAAAAGAGGAATTTTATAAAGTTTCTAAATCAGCCGAATAGGTAAGTATTTCCATTTATAAAGTGAGACAGTCCGACATCAGATTTTGCGGTTTACACTCAGTGGTTCTGCAATAGCAAATCACAGATATCGGTTTGTGGCGTTTAAAGGACAGCCGACAAAACACGTAGGCTGATATTTTTAGTCAAATGCAAAACACCAATAAAATGACTTAAAGTGTCCCAAACCTGCCACAAAATGAGCTCGGAACTGGGCAGATTCAGCAAGTCCCGCCTCTTTGTTCGTGACCTTGGGAAGGGATTATTCTCATTTTAATGGTTTCCTATGGGAAATAAATTTTTGGGATACACACTTTTCGCTTTACACACTCTGTCTGGGAACCAATTTAGTTCGTAAGCCGAGGTATCACTGTATTCGTTTAGACCGAACTTTTCGAACATAGCGTAATTATTACATGCTGACGGCATCGTGCGGGTCAAAATGGAGGGAAGAGGAAGACACTGTTGCTCTCAGACATTTCCATGGGGACAGGGGGTCTGTTTGTGTTGGATGACACCTTCCTCATAGGACTAATCCACTCTTTCACCTCCCCCCGTCCTTCCTTGTTTTTGTTTTATTGTTGTATTTTTTTTTTTGAGGGGGGGGGGGGTAAAATGAGTATAACTATTGGATTGTATTTGCCTTTATTAGTCTCGCAGTGGAGAAATTTACATTTCACAGCTATCTGCTGTTCACTGAAATTGTAAATACATAACTGTTGAGCACAAGTTTCAGACCGCATTTTAATGTTATTTGACTCTTTTTGTCTCAGTAATAATTATAATAACAATAACAACAAAAATAAATAATAATAATAATAATACATTGAATTTCTAAGCGCCTTTCAAAACTGTTAAGGTCACTTTACAGGAGCTAGTCAATAGCTAGCGAATAGATCGCCAATAGCTGGCGAATAGATAGCGAATAGATAGCGAATAGCTAGCGAATAGCTAGCGAATAGATAGCCAATAGCCAATAGATAGCGAATAGATAGCCAATAGCTAGCGAATACATAGCCAATAGCTAGCGAATACATAGCCAATAGCTTGCGAATAGATAGCTAATAGATAGCAAATAGCTAGCGAATAGATAGCCAATAGCTAGCGAATAGATAGCCAATAGCTAGCGAATAATAGCCAATAGCTAGCGAATAGATAGCCAATAGCTAGCGAATAGATAGCCATTAGCTAGCGAATAGATAGCCAATAGCTAGCGAATAGCTAGCCAATAGCTTGCGAATAGATAGCCAATAGCTAGCGAATAGATAGCCAATAGCTTGCGATTAGATAGCTAATAGATAGCCAATAGCTAGCGAATAGATAGCCAATAGCTGGCGAATAGATCGCGAATAGATAGCCAATAGCTGGCGAATAGATAGCCAATAGCTAGCGACTAGATAGCGAATAGATACATTCCCGAATTTGTTCGGGTTTTGTTTTTTTCTTACTTGGGTAACGGTAAAGCGCTGGTCAGACATCTGGTAATGATTTTTTTTTTCCTCCCACAATTGGGAAGAATTTGCTTTTTGTCCACGTTAGCGCTTTTTGTCCAGCTTCAGCTGTTTTTCAAGCGCTATATAAAGCAATATGTACATTATGTATTGCATTGTATTTTGCACAGCCGCCCTCATTTCAAGCTCATATAACTCCAAACCCATATAATTTAGGAATTAACTTTTTTTTTCCCCGATAAGAGAAGAGAGTATAACGTTCCTTACGCTGCATTGAATATTTATGTCATCCTAAAACTCCATATAGTGTGGGTCCTGGAATTCGACTGACAATGACAAAAAAAAACCCTGGCACTGGAGTGGACACATTTTTCGCACATAGTCTGGCAGTGAATGAGTTAATACTTCGTTGCCATATAAACAAGGGAAAGTTTTTCTCCAAATTGAGAAGGTCCAGGAACTGTTTTTTTTTTCTTCTTCTCTTGACTTTTGTGAGATGTCTTTTTCACTTCCATCAACGCTGCCTATCTGCATGACTTGATCTGCAACCCCCTCACTGACCCCCCCTATCATTACCAGTCTAGCCACTGGAGGGCTACAGCCGTGTGGCAAGAGAAAAAGGGGTGGGGGGTGGGGGGGCAATGTGACCCCTGACCCCTATTGCCATTAATCACTAGGCTCCTGATGGCCATCTCCCTAGGGGGAAATCAGTCCGGGGCAAAGGATGATGGGAGGTGAAGCCTGCAGCCAATTACAAACGGGCCGGGAGCAGCTGAGTGGACAGATCAGGGCTTTATAGAGAGATGAAATGTGCACAGGCCGGGTTGCCATGCGAGCCCGACGGGGGGGACGGGGGGTGCTCCTGTCCTTCTCAACGCCACGTCATCATCCGCAATTGCACGTTAGCGTTCTGCTAGTAAAAGCAGCAGATGGAGAAGTCGCAACAATTACGATGAAAGCGCACTTGGGCTGTGCTGTGATCAAAAGAGGTGTTTGGCTACGTCCAATTAGGCTGCTTGGAGTTAAACGGCGCAGATGTTGCACACCAAAGGCAACACGGGGGGGGGTTGATTCTCCGGACACAGCTGTTGCCAGTGGTTTTGTTGTTTGTTTTAATTTCTATTTTATACAGAATTATAAAATATTTGTCTCTATACATCTGTGTAAGCTCTCAGTCGTACAGAAGTGGTCCATCGATGAGAAGGTTTCTATCTGTACTTCTTTAAAGGTGTCGGACGTTTCGCTTCTTATCCAAGAGGTTTCGTCAGCGAACTATTTAATATTTTTTTGCTGGTAGTTTTGGCCCTATATATATATATATCCCTACTGCTAGCAACCACTCATTTGGCGACAATGAGGTTAAAATCTTAGCAAAAGAAAATAAATGGTTTGAAAGGGGAGTAAAAGAAGCTGTTTTCATAAAACAGCAAAACCCTTCACTAAATCGCCATGGTGGGGTGAGGTTCAATTTGGATCGTTCCTACAATACAATTATTAGGCAACATAGGCTTAGTTATGCTGATGAGGTGATACCAGAGCAAATGGGGTAATCAGGCCAGTCGTAGACCCCATACTCAGGCAGGACAATAGAAGTAATCAGTGTAGCCGCAGGGAGTAGTCCTCTGCTCTTGCTTGCAACATAATAATAATAATAATAATCATAATAATAATTGTAGTAATAGTAATTATAATAATAGCTAGGTTCCACAAATACATGAATAAATACATAAAGATTGATCAATAGATAAATAAATAGACATGCAATGAATGAATAGATAATAAATAAGTACATAAGTCAATAGAGATTGATATATAGATATATAAATAAATAAATACATAGATATATAACGTATACATGATAATAAATAAATAAATAGATAAATATAAATAACTAGATAAATAAATAAATATAAAATAGATAATAACTAAATAATGATTGATACATAGATCAATAAATAGACATATAATGAATAAATGATAATAAATAAATATATATAAATATATAAATAAATAAATAAATAAATATTAATAAATAGATATATAATGAATAAATAAAATTAATTAAATAAATAAATAGATAGATATAAAAATGGATGCTAAACAAGCAAATAATAATGAAATAATATTAATAAAATATAAATATAAATAAATAAAACCCGTGAATAAATAAATACATAAATGGAAAATGATAAAGATATGAAGAAATAAATTGCTATATATATTATTATTATTATTATTATTTATTTCATTTATAAGCACCTTTCAAAACTCTCCAGGACACTTTACAGTCACAGGATAAAGTTTCTCTACGGATGAGTAGCTGCAGCCAGATGTGCCAGCGTTCTATAAATCAATACATAAATCAATAAACAATCATCATTAGAAAAGTCATGAATAAAAACAAAAGTGCAACAGGTGTACGTTGACTGTTCATTCTAAATGTCCCCTGGCGCTTGACATCGCTGTAAAATAGTGACATACACACTTTTCAAGGGACAACGGCGCTACTTCATCAACTGAAGTCCTGTTTTAAAAACACATCTGTCTTTGTACACGTGAAGTGTGGCGTGGCGCGAGCTGTTTGTGGCCTCACTAGCAGCCGACCAGACCATCACCACGTCGAAGTGGGGGGGGGGGGTTGTGTTCTATTGGCCAAAGCGCTCTTTGTTGCGGGTTCATTGTTGGCGGATTGAAAACATGGCTTCCTGCTGACCTGCACTTTAATTCACACATCAATAACCCCTAGCTGATCTTTGACCCTGCTGGTTGGACTAATTGTTTGATGTGGACTTGATGCTTCGGCGAATAAGTGACCCTCGACACTTTTTTGCTCCGTTTTCTGGAAACGTGGCGAAAACACAATCAAAACATATTTTCGGGCTTTTCGTAGTCACATTTGTAGCCATTCCGCTCTGTTGAATCTATTGTTAGCGTGTGATGTCATTTCATCGTAAGGCGAGGCGATATGACACGAGATACACTGATACCTTGGCTTACGAACTTAATTGGTTCCCAGACAGAGTGTTTAAGGCGAATGGTGTGTATCCCAAAAATAATTTCCCATAGGAAACCATTAAAATGAGAATAATACGTTCCCAGGTCCCCATAAAACATAATTTTGTACTTTCTATTTTGTAAGCCTTAAAACTACACAAACTGTACCTTATTTTATGTATAATAATCATAATAATTATGTATAAAATCACTTCAAATGACTTCTAGAAAGCGCATTTTACAAAGATTCCACGGCATATAGCTATACTTTACATTTTAAAGAACAACCGACGTCTCCGGAAAAGTTGTGTCCATAATTTGTAAAATGGCTTCAAATGACTTCTACTGAGCGTATTTTAATAAGATTCCACCGCATATGGCTATATGTTACGTTTTAAGACTCGCGCTGAATATTCAGGAAGTCTTGTTTTTGAGTTGGTGACGAGTCCGTACGTGACGTCACGAAAGGAACGCCCCTGACCGGAAAAAAAAGACGCATTGTAGCGGTCCTTCCATCACGTCAATGTATTTTGCTGTACTTGTTTGGTCTGGGGACCTCGTGTTGCACCCAAAAGCCGCCAGAAGCGGGCGTCCAAGCTCCATATAAGGAATTTATCAGCCTGTGGAAACGGAGGTGGCCACAGGAGGTCGCCATTTTGTGCCTCTTTTTCGTTGAGACATCTCCCCTCAATGTTGCCTCCTAATGGCACAAATACATTCTTTAATCGATTGCAAACATGTATGCTTTCCTCTTCAGAACTATTTGAATCATATTCGTAACTGGATGTGTAACAAGAAAGCATATTATCCGAATCTGAAGCCATTGTTTTGATTCTCCAGCAATGTAAGACGTCTTGGCGTGATGTCACGAACTGGGGGCGGGACTTTCTGAAAATGCACAATTCGCAGCTCAATTTCTTGCAGATTTTGGACACTTTAAGTCATTTTTATTGGTGTTTTGCATTTGACAAAAAATATCACCCTGCGTGTTTTGGGTATTTTAGATGCTATGAAACGTTTTTCTGATGTCAGTTAGTAAACAAAAGAAATGGTGTCGGTTGTCCTTTAACAAAAATATCAACTTTAGGGTACATTGACTGGAGTGTCGCCAATTTCAGCAAATCTGGTCAACATTTTGCGATATTCAAGGCCCAAAAACATTTCGTCCATAAATATGGACTTAAAATGAGAATAATCCTTTGGTTGTGATTTTTGGATGATGACCCCATGTACTAGTCTCAATATCTGTTTGCAAAAGAAGCGCACCCTCTTGTTTGGCCTCACGCTAACTGGCTTTGCAGATTAAAGCCAATGTCTCCCTGCCACAACATTTAACTGTAGCTTTTGGTTATCCTAGCGGCACAAACAACTCGGCGGCAAACTTCGGTGTCAAACGCTGTTGGAATGATTCCGTTGTGCGGTAAACGTTTCCTAACTGACATCTGAAAAACGTTTTATAGCATCTCAAATACTCAAAACACGCAGGTTGAAAATTTTAGTCAAATGAAAAATACCAATAAAAATGAGTTCTAAATACAGTGAGACCTCAACTTACGAACTTAATTGGTTCCCAGACAGAGTGTGTAAGGCGAAAAGTGTGTATCTCAAAAAAAAATCCCATAGGAAACCATTAAAATGGGAATAATCTGTTCCCGGGTTTCCATAAAATATACTTTTCAACTAAATAAGCCTTAAGACTACACACAACATACCTTATTCTATCTATAATAAATGTGCTATTGTATTGTAATGAAATAAATACACTGCATTGTATCATAAATTCACTTTATTTACATTTGTGATGGTCATTTATGGCTTGATGGAACGGCGTTGGAGGTCGAAGGTCAAAGGGAATTGCTGTTTGGACAGAGAGGCACATTACATGACGAATGTAATTAAAGAAATAAACTGCTCTAAAATAAAGTTTTATTTACCTTTTTGATGGTCGTTGATGGCTTATGGAAGGAGAGTCACCTTCCATAAAGACTGTTGGTGCTGTTCGCTCGTGTGCTTCCACCGAAGATCACTCCGCCAGCCGTGGTGGGTGTGCATTATGAAAATAGTGCTTATTATAAGGTTTAATTTTCATGAATTTGACGTTTGCAAGACAAAAAGTTTGTAAGTTAAGGTGTTTGTAAGTTGAGGTCTCACTGTAGCATCTAGCCAGCCAGATAGCTAAGAGACAGCAAATAAATAGTACATAGATAGCTCGCTCAGTAGGCAGCTAGGTACCCTCCCTCCCTCCCTTTCTGTTGACTGTACACCTCTTCCAGACGCCAGCAAACGCTTAGCTGCCATCGCTTCACCTGACGTGCGTGCGAACGATCACGTCCACATTGTGCTAGTATGTCTAGTTTGCATTTACCCTTTTAAATGTGATTGCAGTCTGTTGACACTGTATGACAACTTTGTCAAATGAGAACATGATTTCAATCTCCATTGTCCATCATCACAATGCATCATGGGATATATTAGTTTTATATCTATCTGAATAGTGGGTCCATTGCCCCTCCGCCCCTCTCTGCACTGCACGTGATTTATAGACATGTTGCAAAAAAATGATTCAGGGCTAATCTGGGTTAGCCTGATCGCTGCTATTCGTCAAAGTCATTAATGAGTCCAATTCCAAGTTAAGGGGCTGAAGGATTGACGGGAATTAACCGGTACAGAGCAGAGCGACTCTACGTACGAGTCGCCCCCCCCCACCCCCCCGTACGTGTACCTCGGGTGTGTGGATTTAGTCGCGCAATCCTCTAAATGAGCTTCATTATACTGGACTATCCCGTAGGTTCCGCCCACTGCTGTCTGTGGATTAGCGGGTTACTTCACTGCCCCCCCCCCCCCCATCCTCCCCCAGCGACTTCTCCCTTTATACTTAATTAGATGTGTTGCACTTTTTGATTCTGTGTACATCGTATATAAATATTTTTATTTTATTTATTAGGACTGCAGTTATCGGATTTTATGGTATTCAGATATCCTACTGTAAATTCTATTACTGGTTACACAGGTTATACAAGTTACTTATACAAGCATTAAACATACTTATATAAACCTTACACATACTTATCCAGTCTCAAAGGACAACCGACGCCTCCGCACAAGTTGCGTCCATAATTTGTAAAATCGCTTTAAATGACTTCTACTGAGCGTATTTTAATAAGATTCCACCGCATATAGCTATATTTTACATTTTAAGACTCTCGCTGAATATTGAGGAAGTCTAGTTTTTGAGTTGGCGACGAGTCCGTACGTGACGTCACTAAAGGAACGCCCCCCTGACCGAAAAAAAAGACACATTGTAGCAGTCCTTCCATCACGTCAATGTATTTTGCTGTATTGTTTGGTCTGAAAACCTTGTGTTGCACCCAAAAGCCGCCAGAACAGGGCGTCCAAGCTCCATATGAGGAAATTATCAGCCTGTGGAAACGGATGTGGCCACAGGAGGTCGCTATTTTGGGTGAGACATTTCCCCCCAATGTTGCCTCAAAATGGCACGGAAGGACTCCTTTCATGGATTGCAAACATGTATGCTTTCCTCTTCAGAATTATTTGAATCATATTCATAACTGGATGAGTAACAAGAAAGCACATTCTCCGAATCTGAAGCCATTGTTTTGATTCTAGAGCAAGGCAAGACGTCCTGGCCCTGACGTCACGAACAAGGGGGCGGGACCTTCTGAAACTCGGCATCTCCGGGGTCATTTTGAAGTAGTTTTGGGTCACTTTAAGTTATTTTTTATTGGTGTTTTGCATTTCACTAAAAATAGCAGCATGCATGTTTGGGGTATTTTAGATGCTATAAAACGTTTTTTTTCGATGTCAGTTAGGAAACAAAAAAATGGTGTCGGTTGTCCTTTCAACATACATTCCATACAAAATATAGCACTGAAGCAACTTATGAATGAATTCACTTTACGAACGACCGTTCGGAACGTATCTCGTTTGTAAATTGGGGAGCGTCTGTATTCATATGTTTTGATTTTATTTTATTTTATTTATTAATTTTTTGGAGTGAAAATAATGACTTTGTTTCCTAGACTGTAAAGTGCACCGGATTATAAGGCGCACCTTCAACGAATGACATGTTTTCATTTTTTTCCCATATATAACAACAGCTGAATAATAATAATTCATTTCATTTCTAAGCGCCTTTCAAAACTCTCAAGGTCACTTTACAGTCACATGATCGGTTTTTCTGCGGTTGAGAAGTGGCAGACGCATGCGCCAGCCTTCACTCAACCCGGAAGTAACTCAAATAGATGGAAAGCTATCCAGCTAGCTACCAGATAGCTAATGGATAGCCAGCTAGACAGTTAGCTAACTAGCTAGATAGCCATGTAGCTAATAAATAGCTGGAACAAAGCGCTAAATTGGAAAATAGGGAAATGGTGCCCCCTTATGGAAAGGAAAAAAGATTGCCAGAGACCATGGCCAGCACTTTATCGGCACCCAAACAAGAAAAAAACAAAACCCGAACTAATTCGGGAATGGTGTTTTATGTCATATTTTAAATTCCCGATTTTTCATCAGAAAAAAAAAATAGTTAATAGTTAATTCCTAAATTATATGGGTCTGGAGGTATCTAAACTTGAAATGGGGGCGGCTGTACCAAATACAAACAATACATACATATTGGTATGTTTGTATAGCTCTTTAACAACAGCTGAATAATAATAATAATCCATTTCATTTCTAAGCGCCTTTCAAAACTCTCAAGGTCACTTTACAGTCACAGGTTAAGCTATTCTGTGGGTGAGCAGCGGCAGCCACACGGGCCAGCGTTCACGCAACCCGGAAGTAACTCAAATAGATGGAAAGCTATCCAGCTAGCTACCAGATAGCTAATAGATAGCCAGCTATACAGTTAGCTAACTAGCCATGTAGCTAATAAATAGCTGGAACAAAGCGCTAACATGGAAAAAAAGGGAAATGCTGCCTTTCCTTTTATGGAAGGGAAAAAAATATTGCCAGAGGCCATGGCCAGCACTTTATCGGCACCCAAACAAGAAAAAACAAAACCCTAACTAACTAATTCGGTCAAAATTGGTCCAAAAAAAATCCCTTTGTGGGAAACTATATTGCAACGACAATGCGTGACCCTTGAGCAAATTGAGTTTGACATCCCTAAATTGGACGAACAAAAGTGTGAGTCTTTGTTTGTCTCTCCGGTTGCATTGTTTTCAATAGAATTAACCAAAAGAATGCGTCCACAATTGAAAAGAATAAACGATACCTTCCTTAGCCTCGCCCTTTTTTTTTTTTTTTTTTTTTTCTGACCGTACCTCCACTCCTCCTGACCACCACACGCTCCCTTCACGCTCGAGTGCAGATAAGCCGTTGACAAGATTAATGCATCTGTATCAAAAGTCTCGAGCCGCTCGGCTTTGTGTTGTTTGCGAATCCCCCTTTTTCCAGGTCAAGCCAGATTGCCTTAAGTGGGCTAATGTGTTTTCAAGCCAAATTTAACAGGCGTGCAAGACACATGCCAACTTGATTGCTAACTTTGTCTTATGTTGTCTCCCGTCTTTAGCAAATTATTTACTTTGTTTTCTTTCCGTGTATGAATTTTGATAAAGCAACAACAACAAAAAAAAAAACATGGCCTTGAATACATAGTTCTTAACTGCTGCTAGTTTAACGTAGCAAAACACGAAATGTGATACCCGCCAAAAAGTCTCCCACGTGTAAAAATCCAAAATGTCTGCCGTTTTGACTTTGAAGTGGTCATTTATAGGATTCCTTTAACCCTTTCGGGGTCAGCGGTTATGAAAGTGGACATCTTATTGTGTTACAGGGTGCAACAAAGGGTGAAAAGGGAACTTCGTGCACCATACCCAATAATTATAATTATAATAATAATATTATAATAATAATAATAACGACAATACTACTACTACTACCACCACTACTACTACTACTAACTAATAATAATAATAATACTAATACATTTCATTTATAAGCACCTTTAAAAACGCTGAAAAGTGAACTTTGTGTATCAGATATCATAATAATAATATCAGATAATAATAATAATAATGATAATAATAATATTAATGATACTCCAACTACTACTATTACTACTACTACTACTACTACTACTACTAATAATAATAATAATAATACTAATACATTTCATTTATAAGCGCCTTTCAAAACTCTTAAGGTCACTTTACAGTCACACGGTAAGTTTTTCTGTGAGTGAGCAGCGGCAGCCACATGCGCCAGCGTTCACTCAACCCGGATGTAACTCAAATAGATAGAAAGCTAGCTAGCTAAGAGATAATGATGATAATAATAATAATAATAATAATAATAATAATAATAATAATAATAATAATAATAATAATAATACATTTCATACTACTACAATACAACTACGACTACCACTACAACCACTACTACTACTACTACTAATAATAATATTAATAATAATTATTATTATTATTACTATTATTATTATTATTATACATTTCATTTATAAGCGCCTTTGAAAATGCTCTAAAGTAAACTTTGTGCACCATCCCAGATAATGATAGTAATAATTAAAAATAATAATCATAATCATAATCATACACTACAACTACTACTACTACTAATAATAATAATAATAATATTAATAATACATTTCATTTATAAGCGCCTTTGAAAATGCTCTAAAGTAAACTTTGTGCACCATCCCAGATAATGATAATAATAATTAAAAAAAATTAATAATAATAATAATAATAATCATAATAATAATACATTTCATTTATAAGTGCCTTTCAACATGCTGCAAACTTTGCACCATACCAGGTAATAACAATGATAATAGTCATAATAATGATAATAATTATCGTAATAATAATAATAATAATAATAATAATACTATTAACGATACTAGTACTCATAATAATAATAATAATAATAATATTATTATTATTATCATTATTATTATTATTATTATTATTATTATTATTATTATTATTATTATTATTTATTATTATTATTATTTATTGTTATTATTATTATTATACATTTCATTGATAAGCGCCTTTCATAACACTCAAGAAAACCCTCTGAGTAAATATTTGGATGGCTTACAATAACGCACTCAAGCGGAAATGCATCTTTAGTGTGATTCATCATGTTCTTTTGTACCTGTTACTGTTTGTTGCTCCCCCACCGCCCCCCTCCTCCGCTTTGTAAGTGCTGACAAGCCTCAACAATGGAGAACTTGTCTTGCTACTCTGTCACAAATGCATAAGCAAACAATCAATTATTGATATTACAACCACGTGATGCCTTTCCCGCTTAGACGACGCTGATTGATCATATATGTTTATCTCCCCCCCCTCATCCCTCTCCCCCCTACACTAGGCACCCCGGTCAACCGTATTCCCATCATGGCCAAGCAAGTGCTGGATCTGTACATGCTTTACAAACTGGTGACGGAGAAAGGAGGCTTGGTGGAGGTCATCAACAAGAAGATCTGGAGAGAGATCACCAAAGGACTCAACTTGCCCACGTCCATCACCAGCGCCGCTTTTACCCTGCGCACACAGTAAGACGCAAAATGGCTTCCAACATGTTCTGCGGTCAACTTGAAGTGATTTAATTCAACTAGAATTCGGTCATGCGAAGGTCCAGCTAGCCTTGCATTGTGGGTAGAGCATGACATGAACTATTTTAGGGAGCATTTAAAAAATATATATATCTCTGACACCAATTTCATGAATAAATATTCAATTGGTTAACGTGCGTATTATGAAAGAACTAGGAAAAGTCCAAAATTGAACAGGAAGTAGGCCATTTTGGGCTAATTTCTCAACTATGACATTGACAACGCCCACTATGTATGTAACGGGTAGCACTGTAGCGCCCCGCCTGCAGCTGCACAGCAATAATAATAATAATAATAATAATAATAATAATAATAATAATGAATTTCATTTATAAGCACCTTTCAAAACTCTCAAGGACACTTTACAGTCACAGGATATTTTTTTTTTGCGGGTGAGCAGCAGCAGCCACACGCGCCAGTGTTCACTCAACCCGGAAGTAACATAAAGTTAAAAAAAAAAAAAATAATAATAATAATATGACAACACAAAGACACGGAGAGTCATTCATTCTTCAGCACTTTCTGTACCCTCTTTGTGACATGAAGCAGTTCTACATGAAAGAGGAGAGGATCAAAGCATCCAGCTAGCTAGATAGCAAATAGGTAGCTAGCTAGGTAGCTAGCGAGATAGATAGATAGCTGGATTGCTAGATAAATAAGAAGAAGTGAAGAGAGAATTACTTTGTTTCATACATAATAATAATAATAATAATAATAATAATAATAATAATAATAATAATAATAATAACAATACATTTCATTCATAAGGGCTTTTAAAAACTCTCAAGGTCACTTCACAGTCACAGGATCAGTTTTTCTGAGGGTGAGCAGTGGCAGCAACACGCGCCAGCGTTCACTCAACCCGGAAGTAACAAAGTAAGACTCGACATGTTTTTCTAAACACGTGGGGACTTTGAAAAATACCAAATCTGCGTTGTACGCCAAAGTCCAATCTAAAATCGGCGTTCAAACATGTTAGTTGTTTTCCTAAACAGTCACGGATACAAAATGGAAGCTACGGGTTGTACAGTGAAATGTTACCCCACAAAAATTGAATTTGACATGTTTTTCTAAACACGTGGGGACTTTGAAAAATACCAAATCTGAGTTGTACGCAAAAGTACAATCTAAAATCGGCGTTCAAACATGTCAGTTGTTTTCCTAAACAGTCACGGGTACAAAATGGAAGCTACGGGTTGTACAGTGAAATGTTACCCTACAAAAATTGAATTTGACATGTTTTACTAAACACGTATGGACTTTGAAAAATACCAAATCTGCGTTGTACGCCAAAGTCCAATCTAAAATCGGCGTTCAAACATGTCAGTTGTTTTCCTAAACAGTCACGGGTACAAAATGGAAGCTACGGGTTGTACAGTGAAATGTTACCCTACAAAAATTGAATTTGACATGTTTTACTAAACACGTGGGGACTTTGAAAAATACCAAATCTGAGTTGTACGCAAAAGTCCAATCTAAAATTGCCGTTCAAACATGTCAGTTGTTTTCCTAAACAGTCACGGGTACAAAATGGAAGCTACGGGTTGTACAGTGAAATGTTACCCCACAAAAATTGAATTTGACATGTTTTACTAAACACGTGGGGACTTTGAAAAATACCAAATCTGCGTTGTACGCAAAAGTACAATCTAAAATCGGTGTTAATATGTCAGTTGTTTTCCTAAATAGAAATTGCCGCTAAAGTCCCCTTCCTCCAAATTGAACGCAAGTCAGCCATCTTGTACAAATACCACATCTTGGATTTTGAATTGCTGCTTACCATTATATGAATTATGTCCTTATTTTTTTTTCTCGCGATTCCATTTCAATACCCCTCATGTCTCCACCACCGAGCCAGTTTGCCTTCTCACTAGTCTATTACATCAAACTGATTGATCGCTATTCATTTATTGATGCCACCACCACGTCAGTTCAAAGTTCGCCGTGACTAAGGTGGCCGTTTGAGTGACAGCTCCAAGCTGACGAACCTTTTCGGATGATGCCGCCACTATTTGGATAGAAAAGCTAGAATGGTTTTGTCGCACCACATTGTCCACTACTAAGGATGCTTTAATGAAGCTTCATGTATTTTTAATGTGCTCCGCAGGCTCTATCTAATGGATGCTGGGGCTCTTAGCGCCTTATTGATCCGCCGTGATGCAGTCAGCATGCATAATAATACTGCATGTTCATTTTAACTTGCATTCTAATGGCGGAGAAAACACTGAAGCCGTGACTGTGCGTGTATTCTGTGACGTCGGCGCTACACTCAGCATATTTTGTACACTTAGATGCGAAAATAAATATAAATATAAATATAAATATAAATATAAAAATAAATATAAATATAAATATAAATATAAATATAAATATAAATACAGTAAAGTCTCGTTATATCGATATTCAAGGGAGTCCGAAAAAATATCGATATAACCAGGACTATCGATATATCCAACCCTGTTTGCATGTAATTTTCTCCGTGCGTGCATAGAAATAGTATCGTTATAACCGGGACTATCGATATATCCGATATCGATATAACGAGACTTTACTGTATATATAAATATGAGAAAGGAAAAGAAGTGATGCACAGAGTTCTATGACTCTCTAGTTAACAGTAGAAGAGAGCATAGCTGTCATGTATTTACTTGTGTAGCTCCAGAAAGGTGATTTATTTTTTCTTCCTTTCGCTTTGGTCGTAAAAGTTTACGAGAAGCATCCAAGTGCAGTATGTGGAGTCGGCTTACCGCAATGCTAAAGCATACACAGTTAAAGGACAACCGACGCCATTTTTTTTAGTTTCCTGACATCAGAAAAAAAAATGTTTTTAAGCATCTAAAATACCCAAAACACGCAGGTTGATATTTTTAGTCAAATGCAAAACCAATAAAAATGAGTTAAAATGTCCCAAAACTACTTCAAAGTAGAGTTTCAGAAGGTCCCGCCCCCTTGTTCGTGACATCACGCCAGGACGTCTTGCCTTGCTCTAGAATCAAAACAATGGCTTCAGATTGGGAGAAGATGTTTTCTTGTTACTTATCCAGTTATGAATATGATTCAAATACAGTAAAGTCTCGTTATATCGATATCGGATATATCGATAGTCCCGGTTATATCGATACTATTTCTATGCACGCACGGAGAAAATTACATGCAAACAGGGTCGGATATATCGATAGTCCCGGTTATATCGATATTTTTTCGGACTCCCTTGAATATCGATATAACGAGACTTTACTGTAGTTCTGAAGAGGAAAGCATACATGTTTGCAATCGATTAAAGGAGTCCTTCTGTCTCATTTTGAGGCATCTGGACTCCAATATAGCGTCCCAGAAAATGCAGAAGATGGCGCCCAAGCACCGTTGGAAATGGGCTGATTTGTCTGCTGGGAATTTGTGTCAACTAGTATCAAATAGTAGTCTTGCTGCAACACACAACGATTCACCATTGTGTTATTTCTTCATAGTGTATATTCTCCTAATTTCGCCATCAACACGAAGTTCAGACCAAACAAAGTACCCAAAATGCATTGTGTGTCACTTTCTCGGTCAGGGACGTTCCCTCCGTGACGTCACATCAGGAATCGTCACCAACTCGAAAACAAGACTTCCTGAATATCCAGCGCGAGTCTTAAAGCATAAAATATCACTATATGCGGTGGAATCTTTGTAAAATACGCTTAGTAGAAGTCATTTGAAGTGATTTTACAAATTATGGACACAACTTGTCCGAAGGCGTCGGTTGTCCTTTAACCAAGCTCCCTGAATGTATTTGAACTCCAGCCATTTTGGAATTTGTATCTCATTTCGCAGGTACATGAAGTATTTGTACCCCTACGAGTGCGAGCGGAAGGGCCTCAGCTCCCCGGGCGAGCTCCAGGCCGCCATCGACAGCAACCGCCGCGAGGGCCGCCGCCCTAGCTACAGCAGCAGTCTCTTCCGCTTCTCGCCGTCGCCCAGCACTGCTCCTCACATCCTCTCACCTCCCAAAATGCACCTGTCCGTCATCGGGGCCGGCACGTCTGCGGCCCTCAATGGTCTTCAAGGCTCGCCGGGGTCCGTCCTGAAGAAAGGTAATAGAAATACGTACACACATGCTTGGATACATTAGGTACACCATAACACGAATAACATACACACTTTGGGTATTAATTTAAAATTGTCTGTAGTCACATGGAGATATGATTTAATACGTGAACATTGAATTTTATGTTAAAATATGTCCATTAGTTATTTATACCTGCTATTTGTTGATCGAGTCATCGAGTGTTCCATCGAGAAGATGGCCGCTGACTAGATAGGGAAATAGCTCCCTCTGGTGTCCGCTTATAGTAACTGCGACTACCGCTATACGGTGCTACTTTTACTTTTTTGGTTCTTAAACGGTGGCAAATAACCCCAGATTAAAGTGCCAAAAATATAATAATAATAATTATAATAAAATAATAAAATAAAACTACTGCAATCGTTTTGACCATTTTTCATTTTTTACATATTGGTGGTTGGAATTTGGGGAATCATTTCTCATTAATTAATTTATAAGCGCATTTCAAAACTCTCAAGGTCACTTTACAGTCACAGGATATGTTTTTTTTTCTGTGGGTGAGCAGCGACAGCCACACGTGCCAGCATTCACTCAACCCAGAATAACTCAAATAGATAGAAAGATTCCTAGATAGCTAATATCTAGTTAACAGATAGCTGGCTAGATAGCTAGCTAGATAGATAGTTAATATATAGCTAACAGATGTATATAGCTAGCTAGGTAACCAGCCAGTTAGTTAGATAACTAATAGACAGAAAATAGCTAGATAAATAGCCAGCTAGTTAGTTAGACAGCTAATAGACAAGAAATAGCTAGATAGATATCCAGCTAGTTAGATAGCTAATAGACAGAAAATAGCTAGCTAGTTTTGTGTTATGTCCTATTATTTGTTATTTTGGGCTTTTTTTGTTTTTGGACTTCAAGATGGCGCCGCGGAAGTGGCTGCCTTTCCAGCAGCTCCTGTATTTTGTTTTTCTACTTCTTCCTTTCCTCTTCCATTCATTTTGATTAATTTGTGTATGAAGTTGTGATTGTGTGTGTTTTTTTTTTTAATAAGAAGAGCAGTTCCCATTGCACAAAACTGATAAATAGTTGGTCGTATTTTAGGTTTATGTAGTATGTGTGCGTGTGGAGGGTTGAGGGGTAGGGTGGGGGTTATGAAAGGCCAGGTGTGATATGTGTCTGTGTAGCAGCCCCTTTCCGCCTTGGGCTGTAGAGACCCTCGAGCCTAACAAATAAATAATAACACACTTGCTACTCCCTTGACATCACAGGGTTCCTGTTTAGGACTGTCATTACGACAGGAATGTGAACACGGTTGTCAGTATTAGTAAAAGTAATCACCTGTGAAGAAAATAGCAATTGAAGAAAATATACAGTGAGACCTCAACTTACAAACACCTCAACTTACAAACTTTTCGTCTTACAAACTTCAAATTTCTGAAAATTAAACCTTATAATAACCACTATTTTCATAATACGCACCCACCACGGCTGGCGGAGTGATTTTCGGCGGAAGCACACGACCGAACAGCGCCAGTGGTTAAGTTATCAACAATCCATATGGAAGGTGACCCTCCTTCCATAAGCCATCAACGACCATCAAAAAGGTCAATAAAACTTCATTTTACAGCACAGTTTATTTCTTTAATTACAGTCCTCATTTAATGTGCCTCTCTTTCCAAACAGCAATTCCGTTTGACCTTCGACCTCCAACACCATTCCATCAAGCCATAAATGACCATCACAAATGCAAATAAAGTGACTATGATACAATGCAGTGTATTTCTTTCATTACAATACAATAGCACATTTATTATACATAGAATAAGGTATGTTGTGTGTAGTTTTAAGGCTTATTTAGTTGAAAAGTATATTTTATGGAAACCCGGGAACGGATTATTCCCATTTTAATGGTTTCCTATGGGAATTTTCTTTTTGAGATACACACTTTTCGCTTTACACACTCTGTCTGGGAACCAATTAAGTTCGTGAGTTGAGGTCTCACTGTATAGGTGGTCTCACGCTCTATTCTCACCCCCGACCCCCCTTCTAGATGACCTGACTCCCTCCATCATGGCAGCCAGACCCTCTATGGCACTAGCATTGGGGCAACAGCAGGTAGCGGGCCTGGCACGCGCAGCCACGTTGGAGCAGCTCAGAGAGAAGCTGGAGACCACCGGCGGCGTGGTCGAGGGTCCCGAAAGGAAGATGGCGCGACTGGCCGAGGAGCAGCAGCGCCTCATGCAACAAGCTTTTCAGCATAACCTATTGGCTATGGCCTCGCAGATGCCTATGAATTTGCGCCTAGGGGCCCCCGCCGTCACACCCAGAGGTCAGCGACCTCTCACCACGATTCACTTGTATCTGATCGAAAAAAAATATATAATAATGAGTGGGTTTTTTTGGTGTTTTTTTTTTTCTTTCAGAGGAGAAGCAGCAGGATATGTCTCTGAGCATCTCCACCAATGGTAATGCCAGTATCACCGTCTCCGTGGAGGTCAATGGCACCATGTACTCAGGTGGGTTCCACCTTCTCTCATGTTCAGTTACAGTTTGGAGTGAACACCTCCCACAAAGAGCAAAAAAAAAAGAAAAAGAAAATAAAAACATCACACCATTATGTGCCAAAAGTCCATTGAAAAGCTAGCTATTAGCTGTATAGCTAGCTACCTAGCTATTTGAGTCAGGAAAAATATTAGCTAGCTATTAGCTAGCTAGCTATCAGCTTTATAGCTATCTAGCTTGCTATATATTAGCTATATAGCTAGTTAGATATATAGCTTGCTATCTATTAGCTATATAGCTAGTTAGCTAGCTATTTGAGTCAGGAAACATATTAGCTATCTAGCTAGCTAGCTATTAACTGTCTAGCTATCTATTAGCTAGCTAGCTTTCTATCTTATTGAGTTATTCCGGGTTGAGTGAACGCTGGCACGTATGGCTGCCGCTGCTCACCCACAGAAAAAGAACTGATCCTGTGACTTTAAAGTGTCATTGAGAGTTTTGAAATGCGCTTATAAATTAAATGTATTATTATAATATTATTATTATATATATATAATAGCTAGCTAGCTAGCTATTAGCTATATAGCTAGCTACTAGCTATTTGAGTCAGGAAAAATATTATCTATCTATCTATCTATCTATCTATCTATCTATCTATCTATCTATCTATCTATCTATCTATCTATCTATCTATTTATCTCTGTCTGTCTGTCTGTCTAGCTGGTTATCTATTAGCTAGCAAGCTATCTATTAGCTACATAGCTAGCTTGCTATCTATTACCTATGAAACTATTTGTGATTCAGGTATCTATTTAGTCTGTCCTTGAGAGTTTTGCTAAAGCTGCTTGCTATTACCTATAAATTAAAGTGTCCTTGAGAGTTTTATTATTAAATAATATTATTATTATATATATATAATAGCTAGCTAGCTAGCTATTAGCTATATAGCTAGCTACTAGTTATTTGAGTCAGGAAAAATATTACCTATCTATCTATCTATCTTTGTCTGTCTATCTAGCTGGTTATCTATTAGCGAGCTAACTATCTTTCTATCTATCTAGCTGGTTATCTATTAGCTAGCTAGCTATCTATTAGCTATATATCTATCTAGCTTGCTATCTATTACCTATGAAACTATTTGTGATTGTAAAGTGTCCTTGAGAGTTTTGAAATGTGCTTATAAATTAAATGTATTATTATAATATTATTATTATATATATAATAGCTAGCTAGCTATTAGCTATATAGCTAGCTACTAGCTATTTGAGTCAGGAAAAATATTATCTATCTATCTATCTATCTATCTTTGTCTGTCTATCTAGCTGGTTATCTATTAGCTAGCTAGCTATCGTTCTATCTATCTAGCTGGTTATCTATTAGCTAGCTAGCTATCTATTAGCTATATATCTATCTAGCTTGCTATCTATTACCTATGAAACTATTTGTGATTGTAAAGTGTCCTTGAGAGTTTTGAAAGGCGCTTATAAATGAAATGTATTATTATTATTATTATTATTATTATTATTATTATTATTATTATATATTACAGGAACACTCTTTGCCCAGAAGGCCGGGGGCTTGCTGGGGCCCACAGTGTCCACCGCCACCTCAGCTTCCACCAGTGCTGGCTATGGCTTCTCCGCACCCCCGAGGCAGACCCTCAGTCCCTCGTCGTCGTCCTCCTCCTCTTCCTCCAAAGCCCCTGGTTCGGCCGAGCTGGCTCCCAATGGGTCACCGTAACCGGTGTGCCCCCTTTTTACCCCCCTCACCCCCTCCGTGCCCCCCCCCCCCAGGCCCAGCATGAATATTCTGTCCCGTGAGAAAGATTACAGACTGTTGCACAACAATTACCTCATAAAGCCTGTCCACCTCTTGGCTGTCCAATCATGAACACACAAAAAAAGCTGGAGAATAGAACATGACAACACAACTATGCATTTCACACACTTGTACACGTACACGTATACACACAAACACATGCTAGACACAATCAACGCAGCCAAAAACCCATTGACAGGCGTCGTCACAACTGAACTTGAAAAATCGTATTTTTTTTCTCCTCCATTTTGTCATCTTTATTTTTTGATTCTATGTTTTTAGTTGTTGTTTTTTTTGCTGTTTTTACATACCTCAAATCACTCAAACTGCAGTGTTTTTTTGTTTGTTTGTTTTTTTTTTTACCTCAGGAGCTCAACCGCATTTAACCTCAATGTTTTCATATGCTGTTTATCTTTTTTCTCTATTGTTTTGGGGTCTGGTGTTTTTTTTTTTCCCTCCTCAATGTGGATGATGGGACGCCGTAATCGGCACGGGTGATTAGAAGTTAAAAAAAAAATAATAGAAAATACCTCAAGGTCCTTCGCTTTGAAGTGTGATGGGGGCATCTCACGTCGGAAATATGCCCCCCACCTTCTCCCTCATTGGACCATCCTGAAAAAATACAAAATGGTGTCCCTCTCTCAGGTATTTGGGGAAAGAAATTAAATATACTCCCACTTGACCCCTTACAGACAAAAAAAAATACCTCACGAGACTCTCTATGGAGAGCCACACTGCATATACCTCATAGGGAAGAAGCCCCCAGCCGCTTCCCCGTGCCCCCCTTCCCTCCTTAAGAAGTGGGAACTGACAAAGAAAATGTCTACTGCTTCAGCTGCTGGTTTTTGTAACACACACGTATATATACACACACACCTCATTTCTCTTTTGGAATTTCAGTTGTACCACTTTTTTTAGATGGGGGGGGGGTCTTTTTCGTGATTTAGACCTTGGCGAGGAATGTTAATTGGGCTTTCTTGTTGCATGCGTACAATCACGTGAACTTGAACTGATTTTTAGCCTCCGTTTATTATTGCACAGCTAATAGATACCAAAAAAAAAAAAAAAGAGTAGGTGGTCGCCGTTGGTTTCTAATCAAATCTACAAGGAATGGAATGGAGATGCTGAGGAAGAAAAGAAAAAAAAAAAGCTTTATTTGATATTTGTCTGTCATCCTGAACACAGTTAGTGTTTGGCTATTGCCTCTGAAAAGATGGCGGACGGGGAGACAATATGGAGGCAACGGCAACAAAATGGCCGCCGCAGTGCTGTAGCCAGTTACCTGATATCAGTGTAGCATCTGGTGAAAAGTTAAAATAATAATAATAATAATAATTGTAGGACAATTGCCTTCAACACTTGAGGCAGGAGATAGTGGCATTTCCATAGAAACGTTTTTCACACAGCGTCATTTGAATTTTTATAACTTTATTGGCATGGTCGCCTCAGTTTGTGTTGCCGCCATTACAGAGCATATTGACGTTATATGAGTGGCTTAACCAGATCAGAAACATTTAGTTTGCTTTGAGCCAATCCAAGGGTTGACGTTATTGTTAACATCACCAAAAAAAAAATGTATGCAACACCTGAAAATTACGTTTAATTAGAACGATAACACTGTAAAAAAAAAAATGCAAAACAATCCTAGCTTTCTTGTTAAAGGTGCTACAGGCAGTATTCGGTGCTTTATGACAAGCCGTTTCAGCATTTATTCTTTTTTCCTTCTCGTGTTCAATTGTCTTACAAGTAAGAAAAAAGAATATACTTGTATCTGAAATTAATAATTGCTCAAGCAGGTTTCCATAAAGTGGAATTTTAAAATGATCTTTTTTTCGTTTCCACCTTGAGAATGTCGTCCCAGTTTGTCCAGCAGAGGGCAGCATTGTTGCAACATAGACTGCAAGAGTATTGTACTACTAGTGAGCATTGCTAGGCGCTGCCTTAAAAGACAAGTTTGTATCAAAATAAGAATAAGAATGCATCAGATTTATATGGCGCTTTTATGTGACACACAATGATGAATTGTTTTTTAAGATGGACATCGTGTACACGTCACATTCATTTGGATTTTTTTTTCCGTTTTCACAATCTAATGGATCTTGGAGGACCCACACGAACGGATGTTTTTGAGCCGCTCAACTAAACACTTTTTTGGGTCTAGAATGGCTGTTTGCTGGTGTGTTTATGTGCGAGCAAATTCAGATACATTTGGTATGTAACCCGCGTTAAGATCTTTGCATTTCACACAAGGTCCCGGTTTGCTGACAATCCTCCAAAAAGCTGCTAGACAGCTTTTATCCTGTTTTCTGTATGCTAATGTACAAACGAGGTTTGCTTCAGTCGTGTTGGTACATGTCATGTTTGGCGATAATCTCAACAAAAAAAAAAATCTCTCTTCTCGACATTGTGGGATTTGAAGGATCAATTTTTCACATTACCTAATAATATAGGTGATATCTATGTTCTGGTTCATAAATTTGCGTCATTACTACTGGTGAATGTTCATTTTGCTGACAATCGCCACTGAAATCGCTAACTTGAATTTATTTCTTCTGTAACAATCAATCACTTCATTAGCATTGATGTGAGTGGAGTTCTGTGCTAAAAAACAGTTTGCTGAGAGTCCAACAAAAAGAAAAGCAAATTGATACTTTTTGCTGTTTGGGATTTGAACTCGCAATAGTTCATATTAGCTGGGAGCAATTGTTAGCGATGGTGTCTGAGTTGACAAGTTTAAGCTACAGTAGTACCTCACTTTACGAACCCCTTGGCTTACGAACTTTTCGGTTTGCGAACGTTACATTTATGAAAATTTTACCTTGGCATACAAACTTTTTCATACACGGAGCTCCCTCAAGTAGTGATGTGTTGTTTGCGAAGGAGCCCGAGGTTTAAACATTAAAGACTTTGATAGTTCAAAGGCAGAGTGTAGACTGCAAGGTTAAAATATCCCATTAATCAATCAAGCTGCTGTGAAATGTAAATTTCTCCACTGTGAGACTAATAAAGGCAAATCCAATCCAATCAGGCTCCACAAACAACCCGCACAAGCCATCTGTACACTTGATCCAAAAAGCTATCAACCCAGCTAAACAGAACAAAATTGATGAGGAACTAGATGAAATGATCACAGAGAAAGCACCTACAATGGATTATTCCTCAAGATGGTGAAATAAGAAGGCTACGTTCCACATCAAGTGTTTAATACTGATGAAACCGGTCACTCCATTCCATCAAACCATCAACGACCATCATAAAGGTCAATAAAATGACTTTGTTATACAGTACTGTTTTTTTATTTGATTATAATACCATAGCACATTTATTATATATAAAATAAGGTCTATTTTGTGTAGTTTTAAGGCTTAGAAAATAGAAACTTATGTTTTATCGGGACCTGGGAACGGATTATTCTCATTTTAATGGTTTCCTATGGGAAATTATTTTTTGGGAAACACACTTTTCGCCTTACACACTCTGTCTGGTAACCAATTAAGTTCGTAAGCCAAGGTATCACTGTACATACTCAAGAATCATTAGCGCTGGGATACATGCAATTTGCTTATAACCACCTCCAAAAGACACTACAATATTTCAGATTTTGCCACATTAGCATCATTACTTAATCACTGCTAAACGGCAATTTTATTGACAATCCTTTGAAACGCTATTAGCGTGACTTTTTGATTAGCAGTGATGCAAACTTTCCTCTAGCTAACTTGCTAATGCACAAGTGATGACACTTTATGCTTATTAGGTGGAGTCCGATTTTGTGATACTGTCACTTCCGATAATAGAAGGAATTCGACGGTAGCTAGCATTAGCATTATACGCTAGCTCAATCTTAAGTGAAGGGGGCAATCGTGATATGTCCGATATTTGAAAATAACCTTTTTTTTTTCACACCATAATACCTCAATTCGGCTAGCGAGAACATTTAAGGTAAACATCAAGGAAAGAAACTTCCGCCGCTTGGCCGAATTCGACTTAAAAGTGACTGCTGTTGCATTTTGGGAGTTTTTGTTTGTTTCTTTTGTTTTGTCAGCAGTACCTGCAGACGAGCTCATCACATAAAAAGCTGTCAAGTTCTGCACATGTTTAAAGAAATAATTAAAGGTGTGGGGGGAGGGGGGTAATTTAGCTTTAAAATAAAGAACTAACCTGATTTTTGTTGAATAAAATTAAAAAAAATATATTACATGAAAAAAAAAATCAGTGCATTATGCAAGATGGTTATCAGATACCTCATTTATCAATTTTCTTTGATGTTGTCTTTGGCTTGTACAATGCTCCGTATATTCTTTCAACTGTGGGGTTTGTGCATATTTTTGTACTGTTGTTATAACGCGGACATGACGATGATGATGATGATGATGATATGACTTCTATATGAATATTATAGTTTTTTTTCTCTGATTCAAACTACAACAAGGAAAAAAAAAAGAACGTGGACAAAATGGCGGTGAATGCTTGTTAAAACGTTTGTTTTTTTGTGCTGATTGTATTTAAGAGGAGCACTTTTTGGCAAAGTGGTTTTCACACATTCACTTTTGTTCATATGGTTAGTAATATAAAGACGTGGTTCTCAGGGCTTTAAACTTGTTTGTCATGATAAAGTTTTACTTTATATCTTAATTCAAATTCTGGCCTGTGTCTTTATTTCAAAACGGGTGCGTGTGGGGATACGAATGAATGGTGATTTCCACTAGTGATGTGTCGTTCGCGAACGAGCCGGATCTCTGAAATGAACGAAGAGAGCCGGTTCCTAACAACAAGCCGGAAATGGGAGCTGACGTTTTTTGTCCTCAATTCCCCGCCAGTCTTCGGTTAAAGCCGCACGTGATTGGTCGATATCCGGGGTAGAGGAGGGAGGGGAGAATTACAGACACGCAGCAGTGAGGAGAATGGGGGAGGGGGGCGTTAAGGTAGACAGGTGGAGAAATGTTATCACGTTATGCTGTTATTATTATTCAATTATTATATTTTTTACTAGTTGGTATGAGAGCATTATTAATATGAAAAAGGGAAAGTGAAAGTTAGTGGAGGCTCTCTGTGCACATATAAATCAAGCCATATACATAAAAATATTTGATATAGTATATTTTTTACATGAGTAATTCGTTTTTCTCATAATTTTACATGGTTTTTGGTAGTTAGTTAATTTAAGCAACACAAAAAAAAAAAAAACAAACAAACTGATGCGCCATTTGGGAGCCATAAGAGCCAGATATTTTTAGTGAGCCGAGCCAAAAGAACTGGCTCTCTGAAAAGAGCCGGAATTCCCATCACTAAATTCCACCACTTGGGGGAGTTCTAAACGTAAAAACACATTAGTTGTACTAAATTCATCCCGTCTACTTGATATCTAATTTAAAACAGATTCTTTTCTTACAGACAGTGTATTGTAGTTGTTCAAATACCTGACATGTTTCGGCGTATACTTCTGCCTTCGTCATGTCAGGTATTTGAACACCTACAATACACTGTCTGTAAGAAAATAATCGTTTTAAATTAGTAAAGACACATTGATTCAGTCCAAATACAGTACAGTACTGTTAAGTACCAGGTAAACCGGAAATGGCCCACCAGAGTGGGTTCAAAAAATAATTTTTGTATCTTCAACAAAATCATTCCTTATCGAAAACAAATGCTAAGCGAAAGTTTCTGTGCGTGTGCGTATGGAAGGGGGGCGGAGTTCGTCAGAAACACGCTTTTATTTTGACGCAATTGAGATTATACCGGAAGTCTGAACGCCGCAATTGGAATGGCATTTGACACACGAGCGTGAGGTGGCCGTACAGTTCTGTTAAATTAGAGGTAAACCGGAAATGGCCGACTAGAGTAGGCAAAAAAAAAAAAATATATATATATATATATATATATATATATATATATATATATATATATATATATATATATATATATATATATATATATATATATATATATATATATATATATATATTTGTTTCTTCAACAAAATCATCCCTTATCGAAAACAAATGCTCAGCGAAAGTTTGTTTCCGTGTGTGTATGGAAGGGGAGTAGGACGGAGTTCGTCAGAATATCGCTTTTATTTTGGCGCCATTGAGATGATACAGGAAATCTGAACGCCGAAATTGGCATGGCGTTTGACAAACAAGCGGGAGGTGGCCGTGGAGGAAGAGGAGGGCACTCAGCGTTTGGGAATGGCTGTGAAGACCACCACTGGGCGACGGGTGTTTTTTTTCCGCTCACTTCCCCCGTCGCTTCTCGGTGTTGATTAACGGTGCCAACTAACGGGATGACCTCTACGCGCTGGGTTTACCACAAAGCGACTTTTGTCTGGAGATGTTATCTGGGAAATAAGCAGCAATGACCGACTTCCTGGCTTGACTGGACGACTTCGGATTCTCCTCCTCGGCTCGTTTTGGCTAGCATGTTTTTAGATGCCTGTCAAATTAGCTTCTGGTATGCTACACGAGGTTAACCCCTCTTTCCTCATTTATTTCATCAAAACCTCCAATTTCAGCTTGAGTGGATTTACTATGAGTAAAAGAAGACATTAAATGGTGGTCCAGAGCTTTTTGTGAGATATCTCACTCCCCAACACACACCCGTGGTGGTCATGCCCGGTGTGTGGAGCACCAGAGCCGGGCGAAGCTAGCTGGCTCGCGAGCGGAACAGCCAGCTGGAGTTTCGGTATTTGGATGATCGTGACGCCGGGGACGAGTTGATCGGCTCGGCTTAAAGCAGGAAGCATGGTGGAGCCCAGCCTGGATGACTCCAACGTCAAGGTGGCGGTCCGCGTTCGGCCCATGAATAGGAGAGGTGAGCGATATTTCCGTGAGATAAAATTGTTCTTTTTTTGGCGATTCTCTGTCAGGCTGGTGGCTAATTGACAAGTATGTGTCGGAATGGGGGTTAGTTGTTGTTGTCTTTGGCGACTTTCCTACGACTCACCACCAAAATCTAACATTAAAAACATGGTTGAGTACTTTCCATAGAGAGGGCAACCAATGATTGACATTTGGGAACACAATTTGATTTAAAAAAAGATATGAATCATGAATAGGTATGCTACAATACACCATATGTGCGCCACGTTACTATAATTATCACATAATTAATAATAATAACAATAATACATTTCATTTTAAGCGCGTTTCAAAGCTCTCAAGGACACTTTATAGTCACAGACAAGCATAGGTACTATAATAAATAAAATACAATTACAAATAGAATACAATAAATAAAATACAGTTATAAATAGAAAAAATCCCAAGTGGATAAAATCCTTCCTTGAGCAATATGTAAAATGGCCACCTTGTATTTGGGTTGGTTCAGTGAGACTCTGACTTTCTCCTCAGCAAAACGATGGAAAACTGTTTGTGCTCATTTTGTTTTCTTCATGGAATTGTTAGTTTATTAATTTATTAATAAATAATGAATAATATTTTTTAAAAAGTCACTTGCAGGGATGGAAACATTGCTAAATATAATACCCATAAGACTTGCTGAGTTGGCAACATTGACAGCTTTTTGTAAACGAGGTCTGTTCCCCATTATATTGTTAAGTTAAGCAGTTTGTGATAGTGAATAAAAATACTACTGTCACCTTTAAATTATGCAAAAAAAATCTTACGAACTTTTTGGTTTACGAACGTTACATTTCTGAAAATTTTACCTTGGCATACAAACTATTTTTTCGGGATACACGCGGAGCGCCACAATGAGTGATGTATCGTGACCGAACGAAAATGGCAGCTGACTGTTTTTGTCCTCTATTCCCGGCCCCAGGTCTTCGGTTAAAGCCACGTGATTAGTCAAGAACGCAGCAGTAAAGGGGGGAGGTTAAACATTAAAGAGACAGGCAGACAACACAGAGAGAGAGTGATAAAATGGATAGAAAACATCGAAAACATTGAAATTTTGACTAGTTTCAACTTTGATTGTTCAAAGGCTGAGTGTAGACTGCAAGGTTAAAATTCCCATCTATCAGGCTCCACAAATAACCCGCACAAGCCATTTGTACACTTGATGCAAAAAGCTATCAACCCAGCTAAACAGAACACAATTGAGGAACAAGGTAAAATTATCGCAGAGAAAGCACCTACAAGGGTTCAAGATGGTGAAAGAAGAAGGCTACGTTCCTCATCTAGTGTTTAATGCTGATGAAACCGGCCATCGACCATCACAAAGGTAAATAAAACAACTTTATTATACTGTACAGTTTATTCCTTTAATTATAATACCATAGCACATTTATTATACATAGAATAAGGTATATTATGTGTACTTTTATGGCTTAGAAAATTAGAAAGTAGAAAATTATGTTTTTTGGGCACCTGGGAACGGATTATTCTCATTTTAATGATCTCCTATGGGAAATTAATTTTTGGGATACACACTTTTCGCCTTACACACTCTGTTTGAGAACCAATTAAATTCGTTAGCCAAGGTATCACTGTAATCACCCAGGCAAAGCTCCACATCTTTTTGTTAATACACTCCTGTCTCCATATATCGATTAGTGTCCCGTCTTTGCAAAACAATGAGACTATACCACACTGTGAACTCTGCAAGTTCCCGGTTCGAGTTCTCCAGCATCACCTGTTGCTTTGGCATCCACTTGACAGCCTACAAATGCTTTTGGATGTGTGTGTTAATTTAATTTATTATCTCAGGCAAATGAAGGCAAAAGGACTCCTGACACACAATCGCTAGTAAATCGGCCACAACAGCTGCTCGGGGGCGCAGTGCAGATGACACTTTTAGTACCCCCCGTACCCCCCTTTTTTGTGTTCATTAAATCACATCAGTCGAATCACACTGTCGTGACTGGCCAGCTGCCAACACCCGCCAATCGCTTAAAATCAAGGAGGAGGCATCATTGGCAGCCGGGTCGGAGTTACTATGTCAATGTGTCTGGTGTCTAGACAAAGGTGTCAAAGTTAAGGCCCGAGGGCCAAATCTGGCCCGCCGCATAATTTTATTCGGCCCGTGAAAGCAAATCAACCGTGTGAAATTCAATGTCGCTAGCTAAAGTCCAAACTAAATTTTTAAATTCTCGTATGTAAACCACAATAACAGACATTTTTTAACTTGAAATTTGAAAACGAGTTATTCATTAACTCATTCACTGCCATTCACAAATTTATTCGGGAATTGAAAAATTGACACAGAGCGCCATTACCGCATTTGTTCGGGTTTTGTTTTTTCTTGCTTGGGTGCCAATAAAGCCATGGCCTCTGGCAATGTTTTTTCCTTTCCGCAAGGGGGCATAATTCCCTTTTTTTTCCCCATGTTAGCACTTTTCATTCAGCTCACTTTCATTTCGGCTTTTGTTGAAACGCTATATCAACCGATATGTACAGTAAAGTCTCGTTATATCGATATCGGATATATCGATAGTCCCGGTTATATCGATACTATTTCTATGCACGCACGGAGAAAATTACATGCAAACATGGTCGGATATATCGATAGTCCCGGTTATATCGATATTTTTTCGGACTGCCTTGAATAGCGATATAACGAGACTTTACTGTATTTATTGCATTGTATTTTGGACAGGCACTCTCTTTTAAAAATACATATCATTTATAAGCGCAAAACTCTCAAGGTCACTTTACAGTCACAGGATAAGTTTTCTGTGGGTGAGCAGCGGCAGCCACACGTGCCAGCGTTCACTCAACTTGGAAGTTAATAGATAGAAAGCTCGCTAACCAGCTAGTTGATAGCGAATAGACAGCCATCAGACAGCTAGCTAGATAGCTAGCCACCTAGATAGCTATATAGCTAATAGCTAGTTAGCTAGATAGTTAGATAGTTAGTTAGCTAATACACTGAATGTCCCTATTAAATACACATTCAACCTCATATAACTCCAGACCCATATAATTTAGGAATTAACTTTTTTTTTCCGAATGAAATAAGAGAGTCTAAGGTTTCTTACACTGCATTGAATGTTTATGTCGTCCTAAAACTCAGTATTCTGTGGTTTCGACTGACAATGACAAAAACCCTGGCACTGGAGTGGACGCCGTTTTTGCACTTGTCTGGCAGTGAATAAGTTAATTTGTTGTGCGCTGTGTTTGCAATATGTGGAAGGGATTAAACATTCTAATGGCTTCCCCTAATTCATAACGGCCCCTGAGAGGTAACTGTAACTACAATGTGGCCCACTGCAAAAAAATAAGTTGGACACTGTTAGAGATGTTCGATCGGACACTGTGGACAAATACTCGAACCCAGAAAGATTGTCCTTTACTGCCGGCAGGAGACGTAGCCATTCATGACAGACGCCTGAAATCTGCAGCCATCTGCCAAGCTATTTATTGAGAGTATATGCAAATTTAAGTGATACATTCGTAAAATATAGTTTTCTTGATTAGAATACCAAACTTTTAAATATGATAACTTCTTATTCACCATCGTCTTATGGTCATAAAAATACAGAATGTTCCCTTTCAAATATTTAAATATTTCGTGACTCGCCGCTCATGTTTATTTCTTTCCTAATAGTTTCCGCTGAAAGAATAATTGCTGCCTAAGAGAAAATGACAAGTTATTAGCGGTGACTGTAAATATGCTTTCGCTGTTGTTGACGGTGCAGCTGAAAGCAGTTTAAAAGACATTTGGAGGCGGCAGAAGTTGCCACGTTTCCACATGGGAAGACT
>NC_142736.1:2762500-2775000 GCF_051943395.1 Hippocampus bargibanti | reverse complement strand
TCATTTGAAGTGATTTTACAAATTATGGACGTAGGTTGTCCTTTGAAGGACAACCTACGTCACTTTTTTGTTTTATAGCATGTAAAATACCCAAAACACGCAGTATGATATTTTTATTCAAATGCAAAACACCAATAAAAATGACTTAAAGCGTCCAAAATCTGCAAAAAATTGAGCTGCAAATTGGGCATTTTCAGAAAGTCCCGCCCCCAGTTGGTGACGTCACACCAAGACGTCTTGCATTGCTGGAGAATCAAAATAATGGCTTCAGATTCGGAGAATATGCTTTATTCTTATTAATATGATTCAAATAGTTCTGAAGAGGAAAGCATACATGTTTGCAATCGATTAAAGAATTTATTCCGTGCCATTTTGAGGCAACATTGGGGGTAAATGTCTCACCCAAAAAGAGGCAGAAGAAAATGGCGACCTCTTGTAGACATGATAGTGTATTGCGTTTCCACAGGCTGATAAATTTCTTATATGGAGCTTGGACGCCCTCTTCTGACGCAACACGAGGTTTTCAGACCTAATAAGCATTGACGTGATGGAAGGACTGCTACAATGTGTCCTTTTTTTTTCGGTCAGGGGCGTTCCTTCAGTGACGTCACATACGGACTCGTCACCAACTCAAAAACAAGACTTCCGGAATATTCAGCATGAGTCTTAAAACGTAAAATTAGCTATATGCGGTGGAATCTTTGTATAAATCGCTCAGTAGAAGTCATTTGAAGCCATTTTACAAATTATGGATGGAGATGACGTTTTGACATGGGAACCCCCCCCTGTTCCTTGAGCAGGATAACAACAAAATGACTTTGCTGCTTCAGGCCTCTTCTTTCCTGTGCATCGGGATCATTTATTTCCATCAAGAAGCTGCTTTGTAACCACACCACCACCACCACTTCACCACCGTCTTCCGTTTGACGGCGTGTTTACCTATTTATTTTCACCACATTCCGTCGCAAAATGAAGCGTTTAAGCCGCAAAGACTTAAAACGCCTGTGACTTTATGAGTTCTTTTGCCTTTTTATCATTCCGGGATGTTTTTTTTTTTAAATGCTTAAATGATTCTATTCATGGGAAGTAATGAAGGTGGAAGCCACTGAGGGATTGTCATCTAATTGGCCAGATGGACTGCAAATATTATTATGATTATTCTTTTACTGTTTCGTCTTTCAAAGCAGATGTGCCGGGCCTCAGACTTTTGACTCGCTCTCCCTTGCCGATTCCGGCTGTAATTGCAACACATGTTTTATTTTCTTTTTTCTTCTTCTTCTCTGAGTCATTGCGAAGATTGTTAAACCGAGTGCAGCCTAGCGTGGCTTTCTTTCTTTCTTTAGTACGTCCGTGCCATGGTGCGAACTTCAAATCCCGAGAGTTGGGCTTCTTCGAGCTTGATGATGTGTGTTATTAACGATAAACGCTATTGTACATCGTAAAAATTAATGGAACAAATCAAAGTCAAAAAGTCCACCGTGCGCACGTCATGAATCGAGCTAGCCATTGTTGATGACTGCCATCTTGCACGCTGAATTGATCTTTGTTTTACCTCCATGGTGCTTTCTACTATCTTTGTGATTCTTTTATTTCTTGTACAGTGATACATTGGCTTACAAACTTATTTGGTTTCCAGACAGAGTGTGTAAGGTGAAAAGTGTGTATCCCCAAAAAAAATTCCCCATAGGAAACCATTAAAATGAGAATAATCCGTTCCCAGGTGCCCATTAAACAACAAAACTAATTTTCTCAGCCTTAAAGTTACACAAAATATTTATATAAATATTGTATATTTATATAAATATTATATATTTATATAAATATATATAAATATATATATTGATTGATTTCTATTGTAGAAAAAGGTCAACATAAAAACAAAAATAAAATCAAAAAATTAAGATAAAAAAATCAAAATTACAATTACAATATACAAAATAATAAATATTTAAATATATAAATAAATTTATATATATAAATATATATAAATATTTATATATATAATATTTCGTTTTATGTATAATAAATGTGCTATGGTATTATAATTAAAGAAAAAACTGTACTGTATAATAATGTCATTTTATTTACCTTTGTGATGGTCGTTGATGGCTTGATGGAATGGAGTGGCCGCTTTCATCAGCATTAAACACTTGATGAGGAACGTAGCCTTCTTCTTTCACCATCTTGAGGAATGATCCCTTGTAGGTGCTTCCTCTGCGATAATTTTACCTAGTTCCTCATCAATTGTGTTCTGTTCAGCTGGGTTGTGTCCATATGGCTTGTGTGGGTTATTTGCAGAGCCTGATTGATGGAAATTTTAACCTTGCAGTCTACACTATGACTTCACTCTCTTTCTCTGTCTGTAACCCCCACACCCTCACTGCTGCGTTCTTGACCAATCACGTGGCTTTAACCACTGGGTGAGGGCAATAGAGGACCAAAACAGTCGGCTGCCCTTTTCTTGTTAGAACGGGCTCGTTCGCAAACGATACATTACTCATTGTGGCGCTCCGTGTGTATCCCGAAAAATAGTTGATATGCCAAGGTAAAATTTTCATAAATTTAACGTTCGTAAACCGAAATGTTCGTAAGCCAAGGGGTTCGTAAACTGAGGTATCACTGTCCCGTTGAATATAAAAATAGCACCGAATTGATTGTGTAGTAACTATGTCAAAATGTTTATTTTATCAATGAAAAAATTATGAGACTTGAATGAAAGTTGTTGATATCTTTAAAAAATTGTCAAATAATGATTTTTCATTTGCAATTTAGAAATATCATGCTCCTATGAATGTATTTTGGTTTATTTCAATCAGTTTTGTATACTTGGGCAATCTAGTTAAATCGGGTCCATCCATTTTTTTTAATTTGTCCCCCCTTTCAGACACCAGGGGGGCCAACTGGCCTCCTTTTTTTTAATTTCCCAGATGCCTCCTTGTGATAGTTGTCCATGTACAACACTTTGTATGCATATTTGTCCGTTTGAAAGTGCTCTATAAATACAGTTGTGTTGAGTTGAGATCATCCCGCGGTCTGGTATTTGCGATAGCGTAGACATTAACAACGAATCCCTCCTCGCGTATGTGATCGGCTTCTATTTGTGTCTTGCAAACACCAATTGGACTCTCCCGTCATAGCGCGAGATGAATTTCCCTTTAGTTCACTATAATGGGAATGATTTTTTTTTTTAATAATTATTATTTGAAGACAAATGATTAATGGCATTGTTCCTCTCAACGGTTACTAATGATACCCACCAATGTCCACAATAGAAGTGAACTAAATGGGGACAATCAATCCACATTCCAAAAAAAAAAAAACAGTTCACAGCATCTTTTGGTCCCAAGCGCATGCAAGGCTTGCGCTGTAATTAATGTGATCTTTTCTCTGGTCTATTGTGTTGCAAAGAAATAAGCACGGCTTGATAATCAGGTCAAAAAAAAAAAATTGGTTACATATTGGTTACATATTTAGCGCATGCAAACAAAGCGATGTTTGCGTCATCTAATGAATGTGATTACGCCATTAATCAGTTAACTCATTCACTGCCATGCCGGAATTTATTCGGGAATTGAAAATATGACGTTTTGGTTTTTCTTGCAGGGGTGCCGATAAAGCGCTTGTAAGACCTCTGGCAATGTTTTTTTTTTTTTTTTTTTTAAGAACGTTAAAACGTTAAAAACGTTAAAAAAACCCAAAAAATACACATTCCAAAATCGACATGAATGGAGCAATTTCAAATAATTGTGGATTTTATTTTTATTGCATTTAGTCAGAGGAAATAATCAATTCAATTGCTCCCCGAGTCATTTTTGAAATGATGATAATGAATTTTAATTTTAATTTTAATTTTAATTTTAATTTTAATTTTAATTTTAATTTTAATTTTAATTTTAATTTTACTGTAATTTTTGTTTATTTTGTTTTTAAATTTTTAATTGCACATTTTTATTTTATTTTTTTTTGTTATTGTTGCTATTGTTATTTATTTATTTATTTATTTATTTTTAATTTGTAATTTGTATTTATTATTTTGTAATATATAATTTCTAATTGTAATTTAGAATGTTTTTAATCTTATTTTTTTTTGTTTTTATTTTTGGTTTTATGTTGACCGCCTGTTGTACAATAGAAATCAACAAAACTGCTCAAAACCTCCCGAAAAGTCCACAATTTTAATTTTAATTTTAAATTTAATTTTTTTTGTTATTGTTATTATTGAAGTTGTTATGGTTATATTTTTTGTTTTTATTCATTTATTTATTGAATTAGTATTTTGTATTTATTATTTTGTAAATTGTAATTGTAATTTTGATTTTTTTTTATCTTAAGTTATTTATTTATTTATTTATTTATTTATTTGTGTATTTATTTATTCATTTATTTATTCAATTTGTATTTTGTATTTATTATTTTGTAAATTGTAATTGTAATTTTGAATTTTTCTTTATCTTAATTTTTTTTTATTTTTGTTTTTATGTTGACCGCCTTTTGTACAATAGAAATCAACAAAACTGCTCAACCCCCCCCTCCCTAAAAGTCCACTCAAACTTATTCCACCCACTATTCCTGTCAACAGGCTCGCTCCCTGGGTCAGCAGTTCATCATCACAACTACCCCCTCGTGAACCCCCCACACCCCCAAATAAAAAAAAAAAAAAATAAACAAAATGTCAATACAAAAATAATCCAGTCATAAAATTGCCATCATTCAGCCTTGGTGGAGGCCTCCTGATGCATGTCGACACGCTCGAGTGGCTCCAAGTGAAGTGGACGCTTCGTTGGAGTCATTCATGTTCCTCCCGTACATCACAGGTCGCCTTAACGCTGCGGGTAGGAAAAAAAAAAAGGGATTTGCTTTCGCACCCGCGATTTCTATTGATGACATTTTTACAGGTTTGAACTAGTATGACAGCCATTATATCGCCCTCCTTTCGATTGATGATAGAGCCACATAAAATGCTGTGCAGCTGAGCACAAATTCGTCTGGTGGGGGTTGGTTGGTGTGGTATGTGCGTAGCGTGTTGAGGGTAGGCATTAAATCAAAAATCATTGCATCTCTAAGAAGACATCCGCTTACCAAAACGTTCCCGCCAACAACTTGTCTTTTAATGCAGTTCACCGCAATGGATTTATTACTTATGAAAGAATCCATTATGAACGTCATCTTCATTGTTCAGCGTTGTGTGCTTTGAAGGATTGGGATTCGAGCGAGCTGGTGGAGCCCAGATTGATGGCGAGAGCAATGAAAGCTTTTCCGACTTAGCGGTTTAATCAAGTATGGTGACGTGGCCCGTATAATAGCAGACGGGTTGCAAGTTTTGAATTAAATTTGTTCATCATTTGCATGTCAATAATGCATTCAAAATTGTTGGAGAAAAAAACATCTGTATCAGTATCAGTAATGAGGTCATTTTGAAGATTTTTCTAGTCATTATTACAATGCTAAAATTAGCATTGCTTGACCTGTTCTTTGGGATTGGATCAATCAATCAATATTGAAGAAAATGCCTTCAGATTTGACAATTTTATAACTTGGCATGAGTTGATATTAGAAAACAGCGTGGTAGCGCGGGTTTAAAATTGGAGTTCTAAAATTGCATTTTTAAACTATTTTACTGCAAAAATGTGTCCACTCCAGTGCCAGGGTTTTTTGTCATTTTCATTCAATTTGCAGGGCCCACAGAATATTGAGTTTCAGAACTACATGAACATTCAATTCAGCGTGAGAAACCTTACAGTCTCTTCTTTTATCAGAAAAAAAGTTAATTCCTAAGTAATATGGGTCTGGAGTTATCTGAGCTTGAAATTAGGGCGGCTGTCCAAAATACAATGCCATACAGTGATACCTGGGCTTACGAACTTCATTGGTTCCCAGACAGAGTGTGTACGGCGAAAAGTGTGTATCGCAAAAATTTATTTCCCATAGGAGACCATTAAAATGAGAATAATCCGTTTCCAGGTCCCCATAAAACATAATTTTCTACTTTCTAATTTTCTAAGCCTTGAAACAAATTACACAAAATATACCTTATTTTATGTGTAATAAATGTGCTATGGTATTATAATTAAAGAGATAAACTGTACTATATAATAGTCGTTTTATTTACCTTTGTGATGGTCGATGGACTTGATGAGGAATGTAGCCTTCTTCTTTCACCATCTTGAGGAATGATCCCTTGGAGGTGCTTTCTCTGCGATAATTTTACTTAGTTCCTCATCAATTGTGTTCTGTTTAGCTGGGTTGATAGCTTTTTGCATCAAGTGTCCAGATGGCTTGTGCGGGTTATTTGTGGAGCCTGATTGATGGGATATTTTAACCATACTGTCTCTACACCCTGCCTTTGAACTATCAAAGTTGAAACGAGTCCAAATTTCACTGTTTTCTATCCATTTTGTCACTCTCTCTCTGTCGTCTGCCTGTCTCTTTAATGTTTAAACCACCTACCCTCACTGCTGCGTTCTTGACCAATCACGTGGCTTTAACCGAAGACTGGGGGCGGAGAATAGAGGACAAAAAAAAGTTGGCTGCCATATTCTTTTTTGGAGAACGGCCTCACTCTCTCTCTGTAACCCCCGGGGCGGGGAATAGAGGACAAAAACAGTCGGCTGCCATTTTGTTGTTAGGAGAACGGGCTCGTTCGCGAACGACACATCACTCATTGAAGCAGCTCCGTGTGTATCCCGAAAAATAGTTTGTATGCCAAGGTAAAATATTCATAAATTTAACGTTCGTGAACCAAAAAGTTCGTAAGCCGAGGAGTTCGTAAACCGAGGTATGACTATATAAATATAGCGTAACAACTTAGACTAAACTTAGACAAATAGCTCATGTATTTTGTTTTTCTACTTTCATTCCTTTCATCACTTTGCTGCTGTGAAATGTAAATTTCTCCACTGTGACACTAATAAAGGCAAATCCAATCCAAATGAGTAGCAAATAAGAATCATTGGATGTGCATATATAAAATACAGTAAAGTCTCGTTATATCGATATCGGATATATTGATAGTCCCGGTTATATCGATACTATTTCTATGCACGCACGGAGAAATTTACATGCAAACAGGGTTGGATATATCGATAGTCCCGGTTATATCGATATTTTTTCGGACTCCCTTGAATATCGATATAACAAGACTTTACTGTAGTTCTATCAATCTCCTTTCAGGTTGGTCTCGTCAAGAGCCAGTCAACTGTCTAAAATCAATTAAAAACAAAATATTTTTTCGTCAATAATTTGCCAGAAAGTTCCGCAGCCGCCGGCCATCAAGTAGTCATCCGGCTTCAGCAGCCGACTCTTAATTAGACGAGGTTAACGAACGGAGCGCGACTCTTGCCGCCGCCTTGTCACGGCAGCTGGAAAGATGTTTTCCTAACAGCCGTCTCCTCCCGTGATTAATGCTTGCATGTCAAGGGCCGTTTCTTCTCTTTTTTTTCGGTGCTTTTTGTGTGTGTGTGTGTGTGTGTGTGTGTGTGTGTGTGTGTGTGTGTTGTCAGACCTGACGTATCTGCAAAGTTCATGTGCTTTCCTGAGCAAAGTGGCACTTTCCATTCAAATGAGCGCATTAGACTTGCAAATGTGGTCGAGTGGTTTAGAAGTTCAGGTCGGAGATCTTATTAAGAGGAGTTTAAAAATATCCAAGCGCAATCGGCACTGAGTAAAAAAAAAAAAAAAAAAAAACAATTAAAATGGTGGGTGCTGTGAAATAAAACAGACGCTAAATAGATGGGACGTCAAGTCCAATTGTCTGTCATGAAAACGCTAAGAGCTTTTTTTTTTAAACTCACAATGGACTCTGTCATGTGGTCACAATTCATTCCAACTAGAGAGAAACAGAAACGAGGGGATGGGGGGGGGTGATTTACTGTTAATCACGTGGGTAGTTTTTGTCTTCTCTCCCCCCCCTGACATGCCAAAATTTCTCGCTGTTGAGGATTTTCATTTGCATGCTAATGAAGGTGAAGGGCGGAAGCCACTAATTATATTCCAGTAAAGGCCTTACCTAATGGTCCACTAAAGATGTAGCATGGTTGAGTCCATAATTCCATTATGCAAATGCAGAGTCAGAAATACAAGAGACAAAAAAAAATAATACAATAAATAAACATCTGTGTAAGCTCTCAATCGTACAGGAGGGGTCCATCGATGAAAAGGTTTTCTCAGCCGTCATCTGTACTTCTTTGAAGGTGTCGGACGTTTCGCTTCTTATCCAAGAGGCTTCGTCAGCAAACTAAAATCTTTTGCTGGTAGTATCGGCCCTATATATATATATATATATATACACAGTAATGTCTCGTTATATCGATATTCTCGGGAGTCCGAAAAATATCGATATAACCGGGACTATCGATATATCCAACCCTGCGCGCATGTAATTTTCTCCTTGCGTTCATAGAAATAGTATCGTAATAAGCGGGACTATCGATATAACCGATATCGATATAACGAGACTTTACTGTGTATATATATATATATATATATATATATATAGCCATATATAATATATATGGGCACGGGATAATTGCTCAAAATAAACTTTATGATAATCACATTGAAAAACTGCTCAAATAAAGACAGATTAATGTAATGAGTGTTTTCGCTAATTTCACCTCGTCAATGGTAAAACGTGACAAATCGGCCGCCATTTTCCTCTCAATCTGCTTGCCTTCACTCCCGCTTTATTCCTCGAGATGAGATTTGTGTCGTTCCCTTCGGCACATTCGTGACATTCAAGTCGCCCCTCATCAAGTCTTTGACGCCGCCGTATATCAAACGGATTGATGAATTTTGATGAAAACACGTATTGGATACATTTTAATTGATTAAAAAAATGGCGGAGGAGGTCGAATCCTCCACACCGTCATCCAGGAATTAAATGATTTTCGGCAATTGGCGAAAATGAAAATGTCAGGACAATGAGTTTAATTCTGCGAAATTATCTCCGCGTAATCAAGTCTAATTAAGTCTTAATATTAAATCAGAGAGCATTAATTGGATTGCCATGACAAACAATCTAAATTAACCTACAAAGCACGCACACACACACAGACACACACACACACACACACACACACACACACACACACACACACACACACACACACACACACACACACACACACACACACACACATAAACACACACAGTGAGTACGAAGTGTGTTTCCAAGTAAAATGAAAATACATACCAAAAATGATTTTGGGTGAATTTGTGAGGACCTCTAAGAAATTTTAACAGATGAATATATAAACCCTCTAGAAGCCTTTAGAACAGGGGTCTCAAACTCACGGCCCGCGGGCCAACTGCGGCCCCCGAAAGAATATTTTGCGGCCCGCCTTGATATGAAAGATTAATGTGAGTGCGGCCCGCATGATTGATATGAATGAAACTTGTGTGTGGAGCTGAACAAGTAGGCAAGGGAAGCCATGTTTAGGACAGTTCATGTTCAATATTTTCTTTATGTGAAGAAAGTTAAAGGTTAAAGAACTGTGAATACAGACATTTGAAACTTTATTTAAATAATTAGTTTTCCTGTGGGTTTTTTTTTTCAGTCATCTGTATCTGCCTTATGATCATTATAATTATTTTATTTATTTATGACTGGTTAATTTATTTTTTATTCATTTTTCCATTTATTCATTTAATTCATTTTTTTGTGGGTTCAAAATAAAGATTTTGACAACATTGGAATTTTTATCTGTGCTTTTCTTGTGGAAATCCTGATGCGGCCCAGCCTCACTCAGACTCTGCCTCCAGCGGCCCCAGGGTAAATTGAGTTTGAGACCCCTGCTTTACAATAAAAAAACTTGAGGACCGGCCAAAAGGTCCTCACTTGTCAAAAAATGTCCTCACGACGTATGGTATAAAAATGTTAGTGGTCCTCACAAGACCCGTCATACAAACACACACACACAAATAAAATAAAAGGCAACCAAACTAGTGAGGCCAAATTCGATTTTGTGTGTGTGAATTGAGTCTAATTAACGCTTGATGATAGCGGCGTTGAGCGGGGAAAGGATGAGGGGGTAAATAAAAAATAAAAAAAGAAGCAATTTCCACCTCATTTCTCATTTTATCCTCAATCTAATTTTCTTTAAAAGAAGCACTTAACCACAACAAATTCGTGCTCCCTTACAACATAAATAAAACACGCAAAACAAACACCAACAAGACAGTTGAAAAAGCTGCGAGTGTGCGTGTGTCTGTGTGTCTGCGTGTGTGTGTGTGTGTGTGTGTGTGTGTGTGTGTGTGTGTCTAGTCTTGTGAGGACCACTAACATTTTATACCATACATAGTGAGGACATTTTTGACAAGTGAGGTCCTTTTGGCCGGTCCTCACAAGTTTTTCATTCGAAAGGCTTCTAGAGGGTCTATGCATGCATTTGTTAAAGTTTAAGAAAGGTCCTCACAAATTCACCCAAAATGATTTTTTGGTGTGTATTTTCATTTCACTTGGATATACACACTTTTTACTCACTGTGTGTTTTTATGTGTGTGTGTGTGTGCGTGGTTAATGAGAGGAAAGAGTTCATACCACAAAAAGTAAAACAATATTTTAACCAAATTCACTACAGGGGTGAGGACTTTGAATGTTCTGAAACCTCACTCCTGCTGTTGTTTCAGTTTCAAGACCACTTTTTATTGCTTTGTTTTTAAAGAAGGTGAAGTGTGAAATGGGGTGACATTTAATGTGTAATGGAACACTAGTTCCTCTCCAAACTTATCAGCAACGGTGGTCCTCACTCCTTATCTGGAGTTATCCGGACCTCACAAAACCATTGAAACGGGAATGTGTGTGTGTGTGTGTGTGTGTGTGTGTGTGTGTGTGTGTGTGTGTGTGTGTGTGTGTGTGTGTGTGTGTGTGTGTGATTGCTAGCTCGCCCCCCACCTAACAATTTCCCCACCTTTTTTTGCGCTGCTGCCTCCTTGTCTTCTTCATCACCCACCATCGATTTAAGCGACGACGCTGATTAAAGTGCTGATGACGGGGGGGCGCGCTTGATTCCACTCGTCTCCTGCCACAAAGTAACGGCAGGTGTCACATGTACTTAGCGTCGTTAGCGTGTTTGAGAATACTTAACTAACTTAGGCACGTTGGAAACGCTTTCTTTACTCCGTTGAACTGAAGCCAAAAGCTAACCAATTGTATAATCTCAGTGACCATGCAAACATCACATGACCACACACTGTCAAGTACAGTGATACCTCGGTTTACGAACCCCTTGGCTTACGAACTTTTCGGTTTACGAACGTTAAATTTATCAACATTTTACCTTGGCATACAAACTATTTTTCGGGATACACACGTAGCTTCCACAATGAGTGATGTGTCGTTCGAGAACGAGCCCGTTCTCCTAACAAGAAAATGGCAGCCGATTGTTTTTGTCCTCTATTCCCCGCCCCAAGTCTTCATTTAAAGCCACGTGATTGGTCAAGAACGCAGCAGTGAGAAGAGGTGGTTTAAACATTAAAGAGACAGGCACACGACCGAGAGACAGTGAGAAAATGGATAGAAAACAGTGACCACACTCTGTCAATGATTTTGTCAATTTATTTTGGTAAGCATTTGGTCGTAAGCATCTTTCAGGGACAACCGTTTATGGTGTAACTTTTTGTGAAGAGTTTCAAGACAGGCCTATGTCGTTTTGTGTTTGAATGTCACGCAAACACACAATGATAACATATAGTGTCATGTTTTTTTTTACTTACTCCCACAAAAAGACCATATTTTCTGCACTATTAGGCTCTTCAGACTATAATCCGCACTTTCAACGAATTAGCTATTTTAACTTCACTCGCAGACGTGCAAAAATGTGTCCACTCCAGTGCCAGGGTTTTTGTCATTGTCACTCGAATTCCAGGACCCACAGAATATTGAGTTTTAGGATGACATAAAGATTCAATGCAGCGAAAGAAACCTTAGATTCTCTTCTTTCATCAGAAAAAAAGAGTTAATTCCTAAATTCAATGGGTCTAAGGTGCGCGCCGCCAAAGGTCTAGTGTTATATGAGCTTGAAATGAGGGCGGCTGTCCAAAATACAATGCAATATTGGTTTATATAGCGCTTTAACAACAGCTGAATCTGGAACAAAACACTAACATGGAAAAAAAGGAAATACTTCCCCTTGTGGAAGGGGAAAAACATTGCTAAAGGCCATGGCCAGCGCTTTATTGGCACCCACCCATATACAGTGAGACCTCAATTTACGAACTTAATTGGTTCCCAGACAGAGTGTGTAAGGCGAAAAGTGTGTATCTAAAAAAAAATTCCCATAGGAAACCATTAAAATGGGAATAATCTGTTCTCGGGTTTCCATAAAATATACTTTTCAACTAAATAAGCCTTAAAACTACACATAACATACCTTATTCTATGTATAATAAATGTGCTATTGTATTGTAATGAAATAAATACACTGCATTGTATCATAAAGTCACTTTATTTACATTTGTGATGGTCATTGATGGCTTGATGGAATGGCGTTGGAGGTAGAAGG